>NC_134799.1:51796868-51814368 GCF_046742065.1 Oratosquilla oratoria
GGAGAAATGGAGAAGAAGGAGTCGCGAAGTCAGGTGTAAAACGAATGGAACCTGAAAGCAGTTCGTTGAAATAGAGAGGGAAGGTGGACAAAAAGGGAGAAAGAGAGAGAAAAGGTAGAGGGAGCAAAGATGTGTGGGAAAGAGTGGGAGATGTCACCTTATCACACCAGTGGTATATATATATATATATATATATATATGTATATATATATATATATATATATATATATATATATATTTTCAGAGTTGAGACTGAGAGGGCGGTGAGTTTACACGTGTGACATACTTTGTTGAACTTACTGAGTAACATCACAATCATTTATTCATCTGAAAACGGAATCACGGGGTGTAAGGATTAAAAAGAAGAATGTCCAAGAAGCCTGTGTGATGATACGTGGAAGGTACTGGGGGAAAGGGATAAGGGAAAGGAGAAGGTAAATGAATAAAAGAAGTCTAAGGGTTCGAGGAAAGTGGAAAAAGGGAAAGGGGATTAGCGGGAACAGAGGAAGTAATATTTATGAAAGATAGGAAGAGATTTGTGGAAAATCCAAAGCGAGATTGGGAGATGAAAGGAAAGGAGAATAGAATTGGACGAGAGAAAAGAAGTAGGATAGGGGAGGGAAGCGAAGTAAATGAGAAATTGAATGAAGATAGATGGAGAAGGTGCATGGCACAATGACAGAAAAAAAATAGAAGGCAGAATAAGGGATGAACGCGAGGGTTGGTGAGGAAAAGGTATTGCATTGGGATAAAGAAAGGAAAAACGAGATGGAAAGCATTAATGTAAAGGGAGGGGGAGGGAACCACATCGAAAAAGAACACATGGAAAAGGAAATTGAAGTGAAGGAAAAGGGTGTATACAGAAGGTAGAAAATTGGACTTATCCTCCCTGTACATGGGTCATTCTTGTACTGAATAAAATTGTCTGGTAATAAATGGAATAAAATTCATAAGGAATAGTTCCTTCTCGGAGGATGGATTGTAAGTCTAAGCTAGTAAGTAAAGTATGATGATAATTTTTTTTTTTTTTTTTTTTTCTAGCTGAAGAGGTGGGATGGAATCACTGTTCAGCTGTTTTTTGTGGACCTGTATCACAAGTAGATTAATTGTGTTACGTTATCCAGGCCAACATTTGTAAACGTGGTCAGGTTATTGAAAGATTCAGTCTTTTCACTCCTTTTCTGTGGTCTCCATGCATTTGATACAAATCTTTTGGCATTTGCTAAACTAAAGCTGATACGGAATATTGGGTTGAAGAGTCACTCTATGAACCATGGCTTAACTGAATAAAATCATCTGTTGTCGAAATGAAAAAAGAATAGAATGGTTGAAAAAGTTGACTCCTCCGTTCACTTCCTCTTTGGTTGAAATTAAAAATAGAATAAGGTTAAGATTTAATAACACAATATATAAACGAGAAATAACTGAACATGATGAAGAGGGATGTTAGTTATGATAAATGGTGAAGGTAATGAAGTAAATATTTAAGAGAAGAGAAAGAAGTAAGGACGATGGTTGTGTGAAGGAAGGAAGCAAGAAGAAACGAAGAAGTCAAGAAAAAGAAAAATGAAGAACGGAGGAGGAGCAAAGAAGAAATAAAACAAGACCATGCATGGCTGGAGGAAAGAGGATATGAGAATAGGAAGAGAAAGGAAAGGATGGGGACAGATGAGAAAGTAAAGCAAGAACATAAAAAAAAAAAATGTAAGTGTTGGTACACTGAAGAAAAGATAGGAAATGGGAAGAGATGACGAGGTGGAAAGTAATATATATATATATATATATATTATATATATATATATATATATATATATATATATACATATATATATATACATATATATATATATATATATATATATATATATATATACACATATTACACACATATTACAGGACACTGTCCGTTGGAGTAAGGGCCAAAGAAGTTCATATAGAGAAGGTTATATTTCATCACCAGTAACTAAGTAACCAGCGCTTCTATCCCAAAGGAAAACATAATTTTGAAGAGCCCAAGCCATAGAGATGATGAAGAAGAGTTTTGAGGTGGGCAACAGAAAATCATGAATCATACTAGCAGAAGTGAAATTGATCAATATTCTTTGGGTCGAAATTAGTCTGCATACATAAAAGAATGTTATGATACTCTGATCCGTACGGATGTCCCTAAAGTTCCTGAAGTGTTGTCTATATAAACACATGCAGTCAGTACCTAATAGGGTGTATATAGAAAAGAGAAACAAAGAGAAATCTGTAAGAGAATGGAAATGAAAGCAGTGGGAAAGTTGAAATACTATTACTAAGAACGTAACATAGAAATATAAAAATGAAGGAGACTGCACGAGACCATAAGGCCAACACTAGGCAGTTACATGTGCATTACTGCCTATTATCTCCATCCACTAAATTATCTAAACTTCTCTTAAAACAATCAGTCATTTCTGCACTTACTACATGTTTACTAAGTCTACGTCATTCGTTAACCACTATTGGTAAACCAGTTTTTGCCTATTTCCAACTTAAATCTAAATTTGTCCAATTCAAATGCATTATTGCGAGCTCTACTCTTTTGTCTTATTATGATAACCTTGTCTTCATCACCACTGTTAAAACCCTTGACACATTGAATGGCTCTATTACTAACATCACTGATAATCTCATTGTCCAAGTTGTTTATATATGTAATGAACAATAAAGGACCCAAAACCGAGCCCTGGGGAACTCCACTTGCAACATTCCCCCATTTTGATTTTACACCGTCTATGGTGACCCGCTGTTTTCTGTTACTGATCCATGATCTAACCCATTCAAACACTTTTCCTCCTATGCCATGAGCCTTGACTTTATTTAGTAGTCCCTGGTGGGGCACCTAGTCGGTCGCTTGGTAAAGTCAAGGTGATTAACATCGCAACTATCATTGTTATCTGTCGCCCTGTAGACATTAGTGTAAAAAGATAAAAGATTAATTACACCTGACGTATCTTTGATGAAACCATGCTGTGAGTCACGAATCAAATTATATCTCTCGATATGAACCTTATATGAACGATATGAACTACAGCTAATAAAAATAACAATAGTAATCATAGTAATAGTAGTAACAATAACAATGATAGAAATAATAATAGTATAGATAATAGTAATAGTAATAAAAATAGTGATAGTAACAGAAATAATAAGAGTAATAACAAAATACGCAATATGAATAGTGACATACAATAATATATCTGTTTTGCAACTCCCATAACCAGAATATGTTTAACTGCTACTATACCCTCTGACTTAAATTAAAATCTACCTATGAATTTTATATACATGGCATTTCAATGCATTTTTCGACCTGGATTTCTAATCTATATTTGAGTTGCCGATACTAGTGATCTACATATATTCATAGTATCAAAATAACACTTTTCAAAGATATTAACATCAATCAATATTTTAGATCATATTTTTTTCAAAACAGATTTTATAGACGAATAAGATAAAGCAAATAAAGAAGGTTTACTTTCTATTAATATTTTCAAATGCTTCCCCAGTAGTACGTAAGGCGATATATTGATATTGGACATTTTCTGTTTAGCTGTAGGCAGGGAACTAGTTAGGTATACATAATATTCACATGCGAAAACATATGTATATACATGTATATGTATATGTGTATGTATATGTATATGTATATGTATATTACAAAGGATTACAAAGGCGGAGCATGCCGACAGGAGACCTTTTGATCCATATCTAGGTCGGATAAAAAAAAAAAAATCATATTAATAATAAATAAAAGCTATAATAATGTAAATAACAAATAAAATACATAAATAAATGCATAGGTATAGTTGAATAACAAACAAACAGATAAATAGTAAATGATAATAAATTGACATATAACTAATAATAAATGAAAATCAGACAGACAAATTATAACAAAACAAAAACAAATAATATAACATAAATTATAATCATTACAGCATCTTACTTAGGTATTTATCTAAATGATTCTTAAAGCTTCGAACTGAACTACATTGCACTACCTGTGCAGGAAGTTTATTCCATTCATTAACTACACGGTTGGCAAAGTTGTTTCTACCTACTTCCAAATTGAATCTATTTCCGGACAGTTTGAGACCATTGTTTCTTGTCTGATTCTCATTCAATGTGAAAATTTTGTCACTTTTGATGTTGTCAATTCCCTTTAAAATCTTAAAGACCTGTATCAAGTCACCTCCGAGTCTACGCTTTTTCAGGGAAAACAGATTCATGTGCTTAAGTCGATTTTCGTATGATTTATTTTTGATATTTGGAATCAGTTTTGTGGCTCGCCGTTGTACTTTTTCCAGTCTGTCAATGTCTTTAATGAGATTCGGTGACCATACGGAAACAGCATATTCCAAATGTGGACGAACTAACGATTTATATAGCTTGTAAATGAGTGATGGACTTTTGAAATCAAAAGATCGCGCAATCAGTCCCAGAATCTTATTTGCTTTCTCAGAGGCTGAAATACACTGCTTGGATGATTTGAGGTCGTTACTGATTATTACGCCGAGATCTTTTTCACTATCCACTTTTGTTAACGAATTTCCAAATAACTTGTAATCGTACTTACTGTTATTTTTACCTATGTGCATTACCTTGCATTTACTTGTGTTAAATTTCATTAGCCACTTTTCAGACCATTGCTGTAATTTATCTAAATCTTCTTGAATATCTAATTGATTTGAGTGATTATTTGCCACTCCGCACAGTTTTGTATCATCAGCAAATTTGGAAACAGTAGATTTTAGTCCATGGTCTATATCATTTATATATACTATGAATAGAAGTGGCCCAAGAACGGAACCCTGAGGAACTCCACTTGCAACATTTTTCCATCCAGAAGATTTTCCATTTAAAACAACTCTCTGTTTTCGACCTTTCAACCAATTACTAGTCCAACATAATAGGCTACCACTTATTCCATGCAAAGCTAATTTAGTAAGTAGTCTTTCGTGTGGGACGGTATCAAAAGCTTTTGCAAACTCTAGATATATTAAATCTATATTGTTTCTTTTGTCATAATTCGAGATAACTGTGTTGTATATGCATATGTATATTTATATGTATATGTATATGTATATGTACATGTATATGTTTATGTATATGTATATGTATATGTATATGTATATTTATATTTATGTGTATGTATATATATATATATTTATATATATATATATATATATATGTATGTATGTATGTATATGTATATGTATATTTGTATGTATATATATATGTCTATGAATATGTATATGTATATATATGTATATGTATATGTATATGTATATATATATATGTATATGTATATGTATATATATGTGTATACATACATATATTATATATATATATGTATATATATATATATATATATATATATATATATATATATATATATGTATATATATATATACACCAGACTACCCGTGACCCGTTGGGTCAAATAAAATTTTAAATGATACGTTGTTAATAAAATTGTCAGTAAAATCTTTATCAAGACAATGCTCTATTCAGTAGACGAAGGCAGTGACTTGATTAGTTATAAGAAGTGAAATGCAGAAGATTGTGAAGTCATATCGTCGTTGCATGGTGCACTACGCATCATATAATTCATCCGGTTCGTAATATTTTTATAAACTCATTATGCCTCATAGATGCTAATTCAGGAGTTGACTATACTTTTAAATACTGAATATGAAAATTTTATAAGTATATATAAATAGATATATATATATATGTATGTTAGGTCAAATGAAAATTTAAATGATATGTTATTAGAAGTGAAATGCAGAATATTGTTACGTCTTGTCGTAATTGCTTGGAACACTACGCATCATATGATATCGTGACGTCATGTCTCTTCTTCTTATCGGCTGGTCCTCATTCGTGACGTCGTATATCTTCTTCTGATCTATTCTTCTGCTTGCCTGCTCCTCAGTCGTGACGTCATATATCTTCTTCTGATTAGCTGGTCCTCAGTCGTGACGTCATATCTCTTCTTCTGATTGGCTGGGTGACGGTTTCAAGCAAGCAAGATGACAACCAAGATTATCAGAATTTTATAAGTATATAAATATGTATATATATATATATATATATATATATATATATATATATATACATATACCAAAGGTTTTTTCTCCCTTACACGGGGGGTAGCCAAAAAGAAAAAGGCATAGAAATTACTCCCACCCATTTCATTTCCCATATATTCCACTCCCCTCCACCCTCCTCCCTCCCTCCTATCTTGGTACCTCCTGAATGACGGGTCATCCCTGCATCCTGTCCACTGCCCTGGGTCAGAAGCAGTGTCGCAAGACATAGCACATCCACAGCAAGGCCGCTTCATAAATTCGGCGACCCACCCTCTCCGTTCCCCCATCCCCCACCCACTCCCCCTCATGCATCACAGCCTCATCTATACACAACCCTTCTCCATTCACCCCTATCTTCTGTCCTCTCCCGTCCTTCCTCCACAGACATTCCTCTCTTTCGTAAAGCCCCTTTCACCCCATCCATCCATCTCATCCTAGGACGCCCCCTCCTTCCACCTCCGCCTTCCACACTTCTTTTACTAATCTTTCTTCACTCATTCTTTCCATGTGTCCAAACCATCTTCATACTCTTTCATCAACCATATCTCCCAGTTCCCTTTCCACCCCTGTTCTCCTCCTCCCCTCATCATTTCTCACTCTATCTAGCCTAGTAACCCCTATCATACTTCTCAGACATTTCATTTCAAACACATTCAAACTCCTTCTCTCTTCTGCTCTTATATTCCATGTTTCTGTCCCATACATTGCTGTTGGCACAATCCCTCCTTCATATAACCTCCTCTTAGCATCCATTCCCAGATGTCTATTTCTCATTACACTTTTTAATCCACCAAGGCATTTACTCGCTTCTCTCAATCTAGATTCTACCTCCACCTTCACTCCACCTTTTCCTGCCATATTTGCACACAAGTATCTAAAACTATCCACTTCTTCCAGTCGCTCTCCCTTAATGCTCACTTCCAGACTGCTACCACTTTCACCCCTTGTACATCTCATCACCTTACTTTTACCCACATTTATCTTTAGCTTTCTTCTATCACACACTCTCCCAAACTCTGTCACCAACTTCCTCAAATCCTCCTCCGATCCTGCCACAAGCGCAGTGTCGTCCGCAAACAACAGCTGGCTCACCTCCCACTTTTCTCCATTTTCTTTAACCATCTCCAAACCCTGACCCAATACCCTTGCATTTACCTCTCGCACTACCCCATCCATGTATAAGTTGAATAGCCAGGGCGACATGACACATCCTTGACGAAGTCCCACTTTTACCTCGAACCACTCACTCTCTCCATTTCTAATCCTGACACAAGCTCTACTACTCTATATATATATTTATGTATATATATGTATATATATATATAAATATATACACATATATATATGTATATATATGTATATTTATATATATATGTATATATACTGTATATATATATATATATATATGAATTTGACATATAAGATAAATCTACATGGATTTGAGCAGTTTCATTATAAGAAAATACTACTGTCTAAAATAAAATTGACTTAGTCCTAAGAACATGTGGCAGTAGATGTTATTTCCGTTCACCTATGGAAGCTGTGATCTTTTGAAGTGATGGCTCAACTGTGAAGGTTGTAACGGGAGAGAGTAGTAGGGGGGGGAGAAGTTGAGAAGGTTGGTGAGTACCCTCTATAGTAGGGGTGGTACTAACTGATGATGGAACGTTCTCTATGTCGAGGCTACGGGGGACTCTTTTGATATGACTTTTGAGCAATACGGTCTCTGTAACATTGTGCAACCTGAGTGTTTCGACCTTATTATTTGACTCGTGTCCAATGATACGAAAAGGTCTAGTGAATTTAAGGGATAGCTTTGTGGTTGAAGATGTAAACAATATCTTCAAGCTCAAATGAACAATCTCTTGCTAATTTGTTATGCATATGGACCATATCATCCTTAGCCAAATTAAAAGTATTGTAGATTTATTTCTAAAGACTGATATGAATCATGGGGACATGTTGAACCTAAGAAGGGTGAAATACAGGAGGAAGGTTTCGAAAAACTTTTGAAAATCTTTCGGTTCTGGCGTTCAACCAAACTATTTGAATTAGGGTGGTAAGCAGTAGTATTAATTTTTGTGATTTGGAAGGATTTACAAATATTTGAAAAAATAATTTTGAACTCGGTCCCGTTGTCAGAAATTTGAATTTTGAGTGTATTGAAGGGGCATATGACTTTGTCAATAAGGGTCTTTGCCACGTGTTGTATTGTCTTGTCTTGTCGGAGGGAAAGAATGCAGAATTGAGAAAAACAATCAACACAGACAAAGAGATATTGGTTTTCGCTGGGGGTAAGTGGTAACTTAAGAAGTAGTAGCTACTGTGTCGAATGGTTTGCAAGGGGTATGATATGACTTTTGTGTGACGCTCAGGAATGATAAGCATCAATGTGGGAGGGTATATCTTTCCTCATGGTTAACTAGAATTAATGTAATATCTCTTGTGTAACGCATTTCTCCTTGCTAGGTTGTGCGGTAATGGGGGAGTAGTGTAGGAGTTTCAGAACTTCTGGAATGAGGTCCGTAGTGACTACGAGCTGAAACACAGACCGGTTGGGTTCATGTTTGTCTGTTAGTGTTGTTTTGTGATAGAGTATGTCATCAACTAACGTGTAATCGTAGATATTCGGAGGGAAGTTATCTGTATCAGTTGTATCTGCAGATTCGAGGAAGTATAAAACGTTTCCATAGAGACTCTAATCTTTATGCTGCAGCTATGTGCGCTTGCGTAAGAGTTACTGAAATGGGATTTTGAGTAATGGTCGCGATATAGCAACTGAGAGCGCCTGCTACTAGGTTTGCTTTGCCCTGAACAAAATGGAAGGTAGGCCTGAACTCCTGTATTATGAGGGATCGGAGGGCAAGTTTTCCTGATATATTCTTTCCTTTGAAGATGTGTAAGACTGGTTGATGGTTTGTGTAGATGTGTATGTCGTAACCAAGGATGACCTCTTTGAAGTGTTTGAGGGCGTATACTACAGCTAATGTTTCTATGTCTATGACTGAGTAATTTTGTTCGTGTTTGTTGAGTGTGCGGCTAGCAAAGGCAGTTGGCCTGCGTTTAGGACGCATCTGTGAATACTGTAAAAGAAAGCTTGTTGTTTCCGAAAGCAAGGACAGGTGCCGTGGTTAAGACTCTCTATAAGTCATTAAAGGCTTTTTCTTGGTCAGGTGCCTAAATGTGCAACATATAAAAACATGAGAGACCAAAGAATGAACGTATGTGGTCAACAGATGTATGGCAGTAAAATTCAATGACTACCTTGACCTTGTCCTGTGAGGTTAATTGCCTTGTGAGTTAAGGACATGCCCTAATAAGCGGGTTTTTTTCTGGAGGAAGGAGCATTTCTTTAGCTTTAGTTTGAGGCTTGTTTTTGCTAGTCGTGAGGAGACAGTGTTAAGAGTGTATAAATGTACGCTGATTCCAAAGCGATGATCACATCATCGAGGTACATAAACACAGAATGGCCTATGAGATCTGCAAGGACTGTGTGTATAAGTCGTGTGAAAACTGAAGGAGCTGAAACGAGACCCATGGCTAGTCGTTTGAACTGATAGTGTCCTGAAGGGGTGCTAAACACCGTCAGGGGTCTAGACTCTGGAAGAAAGGTAATCTGGTAATATCCCGACTGAGTGTAAGAGGTCTTGTAATACAGGGATGAGACGTCTATCTGGTATAGTTATCTTAATTTCCTAAATCCTACCACAGGGTAGAACGTACCATCGTGTTTAGGGACAACAGAGGGAAATTCCATTTACTGATTAATGGTTCAATGGTGTCCTGAGCAATCATGCCTTGGATAAGGTTATCTATAATCTTGGTTTTATTGTGTGACATTCTGTTTGCGGGAATGTAATGTGGTTTTGATTTCTCACGAATGGGAATATGATGCTGAATGGGATTAGTAACTCCTAGGGATTCATCTGGAGTGGCAATAGTTTGTCTAAACTTGTTGTAAAGTGCAGTAAAGTCTGCTTGTGCATCAGGGAAGTTTATGGGTTTGAAATGTGATGCATCAATAGGTTCATGTGCTACGGGCACGTCGGAAATTGTGGTACAAAACTGCGAAGGAGGGATGCGTGAGGGATATACTTCAAAATCGCAAATGTTTGTACCAATTGTGAGATGGGGGTGCGTTAGTGTTATTGGCAATCAAAAGCCATGTGTGACCTTTCAGCTGATGGCTGAAAGGTGGGAAATGTAATTGACACGGCAAGTTTCTGGCATACAGAGTACATTGGTGTCTGGGGCTTGAAAAACTCGCAGGTGTATCTTTGTATACTGACGAGGGAACAGTGTCTTTAAACTGATGAGCACTGCGTGTGTTTGAATGTAGATAACACCTGTGAGACTGGAGTGCATTTGATGTTGAAATCCTTTATGAGTAGCAAGAAATTTTCCTCAGTCGTTGAAAATCCAACGATATTGAATGAACATTTAGTCCTGAGTTTAGCTGATTTGGACATGAGGGAGGAATTAGTATGTCTGTTACGTTTGGAATGTATGTTCACATCTGTCAGTAATGTGGAAGAGGTAGAGTCCTGGGAAGTGTTTGGAGTGTTTGATTACTGGGAACTCTGTTGTATGGAGGTGGTGGAACAATTTGTACTAGCAGTTGGTGTATCCTCGTGTGATGAAGCGGAGTTAATTTGAAGGTAGGGAGTACAAGTAAATGACGAGGGGTCATGGTCTGTCTGTGCCTACTTGGCCATGTGAATCTGATTTACGTTATAAGGAGTTGCTGATGGTAAAGGGATGAAATTGTTTGCATAAATAATACCATTTTGAACAGGGTAAATGATCATGCTACGTTCCTTCATCAGTTTTAATTCTATGAGGATATCAGTAGGAAAGTGAACGTCAGCTACGTAGGCGGCAACTGGACTGGATGGGCACTGATCTTTGAAGCAAATGTCTAGAGAGAATTTACCAATGATTAGGAATGGTACACTATCTACTTTGCAAAAGTTGACGTCGGGGGGGGGGGGTCCAAAATAGAGACACGTTTTCTTGAAGTGCGTGATTTATGGAAAGTTTGAATTGACATTATGTTGACTGGGGGACCCGTGTCGAGAAAGATTGTCACTTTGGTGTTACTAGAAGTTGCACTGAAAGTTAAGGAAAGAGAAGACAAAGCTGGGATATCCAGAGTATGCACAGGTAGGGTTGATGTTGGATCTTCCGAGTATAGAGTGACTGGCCTTGATGTACACTGAATCTTGGTGATTAGTAGTCATAAAGGATATGTGTTACGTGAATCTTTTTGCGGGAGAGTGATCTGGGGAGATTGGTCTGTGTTGCCTCCGTGCTAACAGCACACGGTAACGATCACTTGTGTGGAAGCATGTTCCATGATGATTGCATTGGCAGTTTGGTTGTGAAGGCTGTCTGTGGTAACATGGGTTTGCAAGGTGTCCTGTTTTCTTGATGAAGAGCGTTGGCGTGAACTATGTCGAGTGCGAGATGTATGTCTTGACCTCATTTTATGTGGTGTGGACCATGTGACTAGGGCTGTTGTGTGGATGGGTGCAGTAGGTAATGACTGGCTCTGGATCTGGGTCATTGCTCCTTCAGCATAAAAAGATTTCCTCAAGAATTCGCCTAGGGTGATATCTGGTGTGAATGGAATAATAACAGCTCTCTGGAGTGTGTCTGGGTGTAATTTGGATAGTAGTCATAAATACGTCATGAGTGAGTCTACATGTCACAATGAAACGTTGTCCTCTGAGACCTAGTCAGAATTTTTGGGTCTCTCTCTCAGTTCACTTTTACAGGTTGAAGTAATTTTTACAGCCTTCTCTTCGGTGTGATATGGCCCATGATTGTATGTCTTAGTCAATGAATATAAGGGGAAAAGTGATCCAAGTGGCTGAAGTGATGCAAAAGACTTCTTAAAGTGCTCTACAAAATCATGACAAGACTTTGTTTCCTCAAAAAAAAAAAAAAAAAAAAGACTAAATGGCATTACCAGCTGTGATATTTTTGTCTATTCTGGATGTTAGATTGTATGTTTTACATTTGTCATCTGTTATGTTTCTACGTGTTATTTCTGATATAACCTCGGAGAGGAAGTTGCGTACAGGAATGTTCTTTCCGTTAAATCTAGGTAATGCCGTTTTATCTTTGACTACGGTGATAAGATTCTGTGTTGTTATGATGTTTTGTGTGGTAGGTAAATTATCCAAAGGTCTATTAGCAGAAGGAGAGGACATGTCTGATGTTTTGCAATCCAGAACTGAGTGGCTGCGTGTACAAGGTCCGTATGTCGTGTCAGAAAGAGGTTTGGACAACTTCATGAATAAATATGATAACAATAATAATAAGTAATTGCCTCCTAGGTGATATTGAGAACGGAAATCGTATCTGCTTACCAGGGATGAAGTAGTAGTTTGGCTCGTGGGTTGAGGATGTAGTGGAAAAGAATCGGTGTGAAGATGCACTACTGTAAACAGAGGGAGGTGTAAGTACATTCTTATGATGTGGTTAGAGATGGTGAGAAATACAAAAACTGTCAAAAGTGAAGGGATATATATGCATGAAAACCCAAAATGAAGAATAGCAACAGAAAATGTATGAGAAAAATATGGGTGTAGTCCGACTTTTCGTTGAAGTGGACAGCGGAAGTCGCTCTCGTGCGAGTCCTAGGAGATGAATGCGGAGGGGTGGATGGAGGTAGTAGTCGGTGGTGGTTACGAAGCTAGAAACAGGAGTGGGGGAGGAGGAGGAGGTGGTGTTTCAGGCGATTACGACGGCTGCTATAATGTTGTGTGGTCCAAGACGCTGGTGGCGGTAGAGAAGGCGGAGGAGACAGGATGACTGCACTTGTCGCTACACAGGAAGTTTTGTTTGCACGGGGCGTGCGGAGGGTTAGACGGCTTGTGGATGGAACTGCGTAGGAATAACACTTGGCGATGAGCAGCGTAGTAGAACGGGATGACGAATGTAGTTGAAGCATAGCAGGAGAATGGAGAAGTGGTTATGTTTGGCTGGCTCTCCGAATGTATCTTACCAGCATGTCGAATCCGCTTTGATGCTCGTAGGAATGTAGTGTTGAATCCCAGGGAAGATATAGCGTCGAATTCTAGGAAAGATGTAGCGTCGAAAGTCGAATCCGCGAGCTACCACCGCGATGTAGACTAGTGTTGTTCTATATTAGTCGGAGGCGTTGAAGATAGATTAGTCGTGTTTCTTCTCTTTATTCTGTCGCCTCCGTAACTGGTGCTTTCCACTAAAGGAGGTAACAAAGAAAATTGTGGCGGTTGCCAACAATATTTAACAATTTACAATTCTTAACATCTTTTGTTTGTCTATTTACATTAAGGAATTGGGTATGGACACTAAGTATTTATTTAAATTTTTTATACATCTCTAAGTATAAGAAATTATGAATTACGTTAACTGCTATCATATGGTAACATTGTATGGCCGAATCCGCAGGTCTGAGATGCATTAGTTTCAGTGGTTGATTTCTAAGGTCAAGCCAAACTGACAGCGGGTCACATCACACAATAGGTAATCCGTTGCTACTCCCAGGATTTGACACTGAGTAGCCAATGCATGCACGTGCGCGTATGCACACTATCAAAGAATTAATAATTCACACTATGTGTATATGTATATGTATATGTATATGTATATGTATATGTATATGTATATGCATATGTATATGTATATATAATGTATATGTATATATATGTGGATTTCCTTTCAGAAAGGGAATCAAGAACTGTTTTGTTTAGTACAAGATAGGTATATACAGTAAGTGTATAAATCAAACTATTTATAAATAATAGGAGAATACTGATTTGACTCTTACAACTCAACTGCTACATGAGTAAATAGCTCTTAATCCTGTAATTCATAAGTGTGCCTAACTGCACATACAATTGTAACCACCTTCACACATACGATACAAACTTGTATGTATAAAGACCCAGAGAACATTCAAATATTCTGGTTATAAAAAAAAGAAAAAGAAAATCCCATATACTGGTATTTTTCCATATCTTTGCACCCAACATAATTGTTTTGTGATCGACCTGTAAAAAGAGAAAGAAAAAAGTAAAGACAAATGACAACCGGTGTATGTGAACCATTTTGGTGAAATATAGGTTTTCTTCCTCATGTGTCCTGGCATGTGGGGCTCCGTTGGATGAGAATGTCCTCAGAGGGTTTCATAGGCTTGCTCCTGTCTGTGTCATTTGGTCTCTTGAGACTTTTTGGTTAGGCAGATCCTTTACTCTTGGAATCCAAAATCCACATCTGTTCTTGATTGTCTTCAGTGTGTGTCTATTCTCTTTAATTTAGACCACAGGGACAGCCGTACGAGGATACTCCTTATTCTCTCTGATTTTTTCCATCTTTTTTAGTCTTTGGTTCCTTAGCGGTTAGTGAGAAGATTGACACTTTATTATGGTGGTCCTTCGATTGTGTTTGGTATTGTGTTTGTCTAAAATAGCTTCTCTCTTCTGTTTCTTTGCCTGTGTGAAATTTAATCTATCAATTGAAAAGACATCGAGGGATTCTACAGAACGTAAGCCGTATATAAGTAAATGGATTCGAAAATAAGCTAGCCTTCCCAGATATCTCCTTTATTTCCTATATAGCTCCACCTCTTCAGAGTGATACTCTCCACAAAGATAGCATTTCCAGACATTATTTTTAAATGGGAAAGAGAAAAAAATATATATGTAGGGATAATGAGGACGAAGAACCTAAGTGTAGTGAGCTTAGTTGAATGTGTCCAATGTGAAACTTTAGATAATTCGGAGGGTCACGGCTTGATGTCATCGTGTGAATCAACTTGTGTTTACACTACATTAGAACGATGTGAGCCAATCCGAGATCCTTGGAATTCGCTTGAGTTCGAGTCATCTGCCAGAATCTCTTTGCTGCCTCGGCAAACGCCGTCTTTTGATTCCCAGTCTTATGTGTCAGATGGTCTTCTTGACATCAACGCCTCATTTGCCAATAAGTTCCTCTCTCGTTGGGGGGACTTCGGAGGGCAAGAGGAGCCTCCTCGTTCTTTTGGTCTTCTGTGATGCCAATTCCTGATCATCCTTGAATGCAGAGGAGTCAGTCATTGTTACCGACCCTTGAGAACTTTAATCTCAGTTGTCATGACCAGTAACTTTTGCATTACCCCGTAACCGTGAATTCTTTTATCAAGGAATGAACAAGTAGGATGATTAATGACATTCGACAAGAAAACAAATCAACAACATCGAGGCAGGAAATATATCCCCACACCGGATGGGAAGCTGATAAAATTTATTCTACCAGTTATTTACTTACTGAACGTATCACAGACATTCTAATCCATCAAGTTGATGATTGCTATGTAGATATTTTTATTACATTATCGTGTTGAAAACAATGGTCGGTGGGATATGAAATCTAGGTCAACGTAGACCTTGTTTCCTCTAGATTCTGTGCCTTCAGATGAATAAGACAGTTTCATGTTAGTCAGAAAAAAATTCACTTGTTTGTTTTTTCGTTTTCTTATATATAGCATGTCTACCTGTTAGTTTTTTGTCTATTCATTGTTACCTACATTATTCTATTTATTATGTAATCTCATAAAAATATTTTCAAATCGTTATTAATGATATTGAAGCTCGCTGGCTGAGCGGGTTTGGGCGTCGTTACTTGCGGCGAAGGTCGAGGGGATGGCGGTTCGAATCCTGCCACCGGCGAAATTGAGCCAAGGGCATGGTTCATTAAATTCCATGCTACAAAGCCCTCTGTGAGGGGGACGGTCCTAGCCTTCCGGTAGGGGGGAGGTTGTGACGTTAAACAATATCATCATCATTAATGATATGAATATTAATTTATCAATTAATTTATTATTTGTCTAAGTAATTTAAATCTATGGGTATATCTATTTCTATTTTATTGATTCATTCATATTTATATTCATATATGTTTATTTATTTGTTGATGCATATATATTTTCACATTCATTCATGCACTTATACATCTATTTTTTATCTATTTATGCATTTCCCTATATCCCTTATATATGTGCTTATTTGTTCATTTGATTATATATTTTTCTGTTTACTGATCTACTTGATTATATATATATTTGTTTTTTTTTCTCTCAATGTGACCTGCTTTTGTGAATTTTAGATGTATTTTCATACATTTCTTTGTCTGTCTATTATATTTTATATAATTTCAACCGCGTGGCTTGAAAGGTCTGCCCTTTCCCTGAATTACAATGTTCTTTACATTCATATATTTGTATTTATTCATTGCCTGATTTCTTGCCACCAAAGAGAGGGAGTGTTGGGTTTTCGGCAGGGAAAGTGTGGAAGACTTATCTTAAATACATCGACATGGCCAGACAATTATTATTACGAATGTAAACTTTATTACCAGAGATCTTGAGAACTAATTTACTGTGGTCATTGAATTGATTAAGGAGTTTTGGGATCTGTAGTGCATATTGGAGGAGACTTAAGAATGTGTTTTAATGGTTCCTGACTGCAGAAGGGTCAGTTTTAATGAGGAAACTGGTCTCCATTTATGTATTGGGAGAAAGGGGAGAGCGTAAGGACATACGTTTTGTAGATTTATAGTTACTGATTTTTTTTTTCAAGTACCACTAGAGTGTGTTGGTTGATTTTGATATAGAACTGAACTTTTTACTTTGAGTTTATGTAAACGTTTTTGTTAATCTTTACGTAAATGACGTCTTTCTGGTACAAAGGAACATCCCCTCTGAAATTGTCGATGATCCCAGTTTTCCGTATGATGGAGACAATTTCTACTTGTACATGGTAAATATCTCTTTTTTTTTTTCCAAAATATTGATAACACGACGAGGCAGATAAAGATTTGCAACAGCTGCAACAAATCGTTAGTAACATTACAATGATAAATACTTGAGGAATTCAGTGTTCTATTGTAGATGAAAAATTATATGTAGATAATGAATTCATGACTTACAAGACAAAATACGGCAACTGGAAAAATACTAAAAAGTCCAACCTTAGGAGTATACAAAGTTTGAAATATATATTGGAGAACAGAAATAAGATTAAGAAAAAGTGGGACGACGTAAGAGAAGTTGAATAATTCAAAGTACATTTGAGACTCAAGCTTTCCAAGGAAAGGTGTCGTAAATATATATAGAAAAAAGTTTCATTCCAAGAATGTCATCACTGCTACTGTATTCCGTTGAACGAGAATTAAACATAGACACATTACATATCTATCTCTCCATCTGTGTGTGTGTATATATATATATATATATATATTTATATATATATATATATTTATATATATATATATATATATATATATATATATATATATCAACAACCACGATGCACTTTAATTCTAAGCCATCAAGGCCGACATGC
>NC_134799.1:51821868-51834368 GCF_046742065.1 Oratosquilla oratoria
TTATCCAGATTAAATGGTATCAGCCACTTCTGAGACCATTCTCCCACTTTCTCTAAGTCTGACCTAAGAATTTTTGCACTTTCAGGTGTTGCGACATTTGTTCCTAGTTTAGTGTCATCCACAAACTATGTGGTTTACCATTTCAATATCTATATCACTTATACAGATGATAAACAGCAGCGGAACTAAAATAGATCCATGGGGTACCCTAATGGAAACAGGTGATCAAGTAGACGGTCCCCCATTAATGACTGCATGTTGTCTTCTATATTTCAACCAGGCTTCAATCGAAATTAACACTGCTTCTCTTATACCCACGGCTCGAACTTTTGACATTAACCTTTTTTGAGGTATCTTATCAAAGGGTTTCTAGAAGTAAAAATAAAATATTTTGATTGCTCTGTTCATATCATATACTTGAAGCATGACATAGAGGAAGTGTATCAGCATAATCTGTGACGCCGAAAACCATGCTGCGAGTCTAATAACAGGTTGTTTCCCTCCAGAAACTCGAATATTCTATCCACAATGACATCTTCCAGTATCTTCTCTACTATGAAAGAAAGGCTGTTAGGTCGGTAATTTCCTGGATTTGAGCGATCCCCTTTCTTAAAGAGTCACGTTTGCCTCCTGCTAGTCCCTAGGCACTTCTGTCCGCAGAGACTCATTGAAGATCTCCACTAGGTGAGGAACCACGTGATCGCGAATTTCCCGCATCAGCTTTGACAAGAATCCATCTGGACCGGGAGACTTGTTTGCGCAAAGTTTGTCTAGTCTAGCTAACACTTCGATGTTCGTACACTGAATATTCTCCATGTACTCTCCCTCGTGTACCACACTTGGTCCAGGGATTGCCCCCTCTACTTCCTCAGTGAATAATGAAGAGAAGTGTGAGTTGAGAATATCAGCCATCTCACAAGGTCTGTGTTCTAAAGAGCTCCACTAGTCACACAAAGGACCAATTTTGTTTCTAACTGGTTTTCTGTAGTTAACCTAACTAAAGAACTCCTTGAAGTTAGCCTTACAAGATGCGGCCACTCTATACTTTTCACCACGTTTTGCTGCTTCTACCATTCGTCTGACCCGCCTACGCAAGCCGATGTGTTCTTGACGGGCAAAACCGCTACGGTTTGCCTTATAGCGGCGATAAGAACCTGTCTTCTCTTTTATCGCTCTTCCTATGTCTCGCGTGATCCATTTAGGTTGCCGACGTTCTTCTCTGACTATTTCATTTGGCACAAACTGTGCCTGTTGTGCCATAAAGCGACCACAGAATGAGTCCCAAGACTCCTTAACATTGGCACCTACTGTACATCAATTGGCAATGCACCAACCCCTCTCAGTCCAGCAAGCTCAGCTCTTCTCAGATCAGGAATGGTGCATCTGTGGTTCTTTTCCTCGAGTTCAGGCACACGTAATTTATCGACATTGTGATCACTTCCACCTAGGACCTCATTCTTAGGTACATTGTGGACTAGGTTATCCTCAGTGGTGAAGACAAGATCTAGTATTTTTTCTACCCCTTGTAGGCTCTTGTACCCTTTGGGTAAGAAAGGATTCATCTGAAAAGTGAAGAAGTCTCCTACTTTAATCGCAGCCTGTTCTGTTTTCCCAGTTTACATGGCAACTGAAATCCCCTTAGATAACTGATGTATCCTCGGTTATTTAATCAGTAATTTCCGTATACAACGCATTGTGCTTAATGTACGCTCCATAGGGTACAATATTTCTCTGATGTACATCACTACCCTTACCACCTCCTGATTCATCCTATTTTTGAGAGAGAGAGAGAGAGAGAGATAGATAGATAGATACAGAGAGAGAGAGAGAGAGAGAGAGAGAGAGAGAGAGAGAGAGAGAGAGAGAGAGAGAGAGAGAGAGAGAGAGAGAGAGAGAGAGATAGATAGATACAGAGATAGAGAGAGAGAGAGAGAGAGAGAGAGAGAGAGAGAGAGAGAGGGAGAGAGGGAGAGAGGGAGAGAGGGAGAGAGAGATAGATAGATACAGAGAGAGAGAGAGGGAGAGGGAGAGGGAGAGGGAGAGGGAGAGGGAGAGGGAGAGGGAGAGGGAGAGGGAGAGAGAGGGAGAGAGAGGGAGAGAGGGAGAGAGAGGGAGAGAGAGGGAGAGAGAGGGAGAGAGGGTGAGAGGGTGAGAGGGTGAGAGGGTGAGAGGGAGGGAGGGAGGGGAAGGTTGGGAGTAGTGACCAAAGAAAAGGTAATACTGTGAGCCAAACCCACCTCCACGTTCGCCCAAGAATCACATGAGCTCAAATTTGATATAAGGCCTCGATGTAAGGCAACCATCAATACGAACATTATTGGAAAATAGGGAGCATAAGAAAGAATGGAGCGGAGGAGTAACTTCAGCAAATGCATCTCTGAATGTGAATCCCCCTTTTTTTTTTAATGTAACAAGGAATGGTCATTCGATTCAATCGTAGAATGGCTATATACAGCATGTGATGTCTACGTAGACGCTAAATTCTAAATAAATTTATATAAAAGTTCTGAGACACTTTGTGAATCGATGGAGCTAACTTCTAGATATTTTTTCTCCGGTTCAGTTTGATTGTAAAACTGATTAAAATCAAAATATTAAAAAGTCTTGAATATAACATACATTTCTGTAATCAAAGTAACAAAGTCCTTCAGGTTTTAGGATTACAGAAAATAAACAATTATTTTCAGAATTAGTTACTGTCTTTAATGCGGATCTTAGAAAAATGTATAAGAAAAGTAAATGATTGGATATGACAAGAATAATATTTAATTAAAATTTCTCACTTTGTATAAATTGACATAAGAAAAGAGAAATATATAAATGATAAATTCCTAGAATTAGCAACAACAGAAATGAGGTTACCATAACAAGACCCCTGGAAGTAGGGCATTTGATTTGCCCACAGGTAGATGATGATGATGACGACATGCATTTATTCTGTCCCGGTCGTCTTTGCTCAAGGTCAACAGGACGGAGCCTCTTTACCAAAGGACTTGGCTTTTGGCGTCTGGGAGCTATTGCTTACGCTCGATGCCCTTCTACTCCGTGGCCAGGATTCGAACCTGTACGTCTGACTTCCTATAGGCCACTAGCCCACGTCATATAGCTAAAACTACCGCTAAAAACCACCGCTAAAATTAAACAACAAAAACCACCACAAAAAACTGCCACTAAACAAACTATTGCTAAAAGATACCGCTGAAACTACACTTAAAACACTACCCCTTAAAATACCGCTAAAATTACCACTAAAAATTACCCTTAAGACTACCACTAAAATTTACCCTTAAAAAATATCACTAAAACGACCGCTAAAACTACCGAAAAAAATGCCGCTTAAGCTACCACGAAAACCATATCTAAAAACTTCTGCAAGAAATACTACTAAATACTACCACTAAAAGCTACCGCTGACACTACCGCTGAAATGTACTACTAAAAACTACCGTTGAAAGAAAACCACTAAAAACCACTGCTTCAACTTGCTCAACAAAACCCGTCAATAGAACGGTTCTTAGAAACCGTGTTCTGAAAAGGAGAGAGAGGCCAAATGATGTGTCCAAAACATAAACTTACTGGGGACCTACAGAACGGTACCATCATCCACTACCACGTCTTCCAATCTTTTGTGTACAAAACAGAACCAAGACATACCCAAGACAAGAATTATATTGGAGAAGTAATATCAAGGTATAAAATGTTGTATAACTTCATCAGTCTTCCAATATTGAGGCCCTACGCTTAGAACTGTATGTGTTCCTTCTAATAACTGAGAGACATATCTGGAACGACACACTACAATGTTCTGTATGATTAAGTTTTAAAGAAGTTTATTACATAAAACACCTTTACCCAGACCCAATTCCCAGGAGAAAAGTGTAAAAAGATGACTTCAGATTAAAAGGTTTCTGGACATGTTGCTGCAAGAAAGATGCAAAGAAGTACATGGAAAGAAGTTCTTTGACAACTGGTTGCTCTCAACACAAAAGTCTGTGACAAGATGGTGGGTGGAAAGTAGAGAGTAAAACGGAAAAACAAGGTCCGTCTTGGAAAGTTCTTAGTTCTTGTGGAAAAAAAATAAAAATATATGAATAAAAAGATAGTAGATAAATAAATGAATGAATGAATACATAAAAAGAAAGAAGTAAATAAGTATATGAATGAACAAACGAGTAGATATTTTAGTTCTTGTGGGAAAACAAAAAATGAAAATATATGAATAAAAAGATAGTAGATAAATAAATGAATAAACGAATACATAAAAGAAAGAAGTAAATAAGTACATGAATGAACAAACATATAGATAAATTTAAATACATGGATAAAAAATATGGGGTCACCGATTAAGTGAAGCGGCTTTGCTGTGGATGTACTGTGTCTTACTACATTGAGTTTGACTCATTGTAACTGGCGGATGTAGGAATGACCCGTCATCCATGAGGAGCTGAGATGGGAGGGGTGGAAGGGGTGATGAAAGGAAGTAAAGTGGGTGGGAATAGATACAGTAAGTGCCTCTGACCTGCCCACCTCCCTTGTAAGGCTGAAAAAGCCCTCAGTGTATAGATAGGTAGAAAATAGAATTATGCTTAATCTATTGTATACCCAAACCAGCAGCGGACCCTGCCTTCATGGAGGGAACATTAGCTTGGTTTCCAATGTCACATTTCTCTGAAGACCCGTAAAGCCAAACTGGTCAGGAATAAGCTTGGAACTCAGATTTAAATCTGTGACTTCTTCCACTTTTCTCAAATTGTCAAAGTGTCTCAACAAATATGTATATGTATATGTATATGTATATGTATATATGTATATGTGTATATGTGTATATGTGTATATGTGTATATGTGTGTATGTGTGTATGTGTGTATGTGTGTATGTGTGTATGTGTGTATGTGTGTATGTGTGTATGTGTGTATGTGTGTATGTGTGTGTGTGTGTGTGTGTGTGTGTGTGTGTGTGTGTGTGTGTGTGTGTGTGTGTGTGTGTGTGTATGTGTGCATGTGTGCATGTGTGCATGTGTGCATGTGTGCATGTGTGCATGTGTGCATGTGTGCATGTGTGCATGTGTGCATGTGTGCATGTGTGCATGTGTGCACGTACACGTACACGTACACGTACACGTACACGTACATGTACATGTACATGTATCTTGGAGGAGTAAGAGAGCAGGTTCTCTTGTATGCACACAGACTTAAAACCGACAGCATTATCATAGTTATTCAGCTTTTTAAAAAGGTTTTCAATTTTTTTTTTAATCTTCTTGCGTTAGGGGGATGAGAAGATATTAAATAACCTAATGTAGACATGTGATATATATTTTGACGTTTTGTCCTCATTGGGACATCATCATAATTACATCTTTAATTATGAATTTACAACAGTAAAGTATTACCAAAAATAAATGACACATATTTTCACGAGACTTGTTATTTGTTTATCCTCCTAATGCAAGACGATTAATAAATTTTTTGGAAAACTTTATGAAAAAGCTGAATAACCTTGATAATGCTGTCATTTCAAATGTATGTACATACATATATATGTACATATATATATATATATTTATGTGTGTGCGTGTGCGTGTGCGTGTGCGCGTTTGCGCGTGTGCGCGTGTGCGCGTGTGCGCGTGTGCGCGTGTGCGCGTGTGCGCGTGTGTGTGTGGGGGGGGTGGGGGTGGGGGGGTGTCTGTGCGTGTGCGTTTATGTGTGTGCGTGAATGTGTATGTGTGTGTTTGTGTGTGTGTGTGTGTTTGTGTGTGTGGGTGTGTTTGTGTGTACTTATGTGTGTGTGTGTTTATGTGTACGTATGTGTGTGTTTCTGTGTATGTATGTGTGTGTGTTCGTGTGTACGTATGTGTGTCTGTGTTTGTGTGTGCGTATGTGTGTGTGTGTGGGTACATATGTATGTTTGTATGTATACACGTGCAGACGCAAATGCAACACACATAAAATCACAAATTGTATCCCCGTTTCATATGTTATTCGTTTCTTATTTGATTGCTTTTCTATCCATCCACCCATTCTTTCGACTTCTATTTTACATTTCCACATCTTATATGCACCATTCTTTATTTATTTTTGTTCTAATTTACTTTTTTTTCATATGTTTCATACCTTTTGCCAAAATATGGTTTGCAAGACTTAATTGTTTCTAATTTGTTAGCTTTCATTAACTCTCCAAAATTTCTCGCCTGGATATTTTTTTTTCATCTTTGACCTTTTTTATCATAGCTCCTGATTTTTATAGTGTCAATGTTTATTTTCTTTCCTGTCTTTTTTCCTCCTCTTCATTACCTTTTTGTCTTTCCTTTCTCTTCGTTTTCTTTATTCTTCTGTGCAGAAAGTCATCTTTCCCCTTCCTAGTCGTACTTCTTCTGTTACTTAATCCTTTGTCGTCACTCCTCCTCTTTCTAAGCCCTCCACCCCCCCCCCTCCAGGGGAATGTGGTTGGGTAATGGATAGAAGGCTCTGTTGAAGGTCTTTAGTTTGATTTCATTGTTGAATAATGTAGATGTAATAACGTATGAGTAAAATAAAACTTAAACCCATTCCCGGAGAAAAATATCTGCTGAAGAGGACCACAGCTAGTGGTCGATATATACGGTTTACTCTGTATCTTAGCTTATTTTTCTCCGAGAGTTGGTTTAAGTTTTATTGAATACACTGTGTAGCTTTGGCACTTCTGCAAGGCAGTGACTCTCCACCACAGCTTCTTGGGATTTTAAACCGTGTTCCTTGCATTCATTATTGAAACTCTTCCAGAAAAAAAAGAGAGAAAAGAAGCATATCTTCAGTAAAAGTTTATACCAGTATGCGGAACACGTACTTAATGGTCATGACGCCTACATGCCGTAAAAGAAATTGAGAAAAAGAACAAAATTTAGAAAAGAAAAAGACGTTTGCAATATCACGGTCGTCTTCAGCCGACGGAGGAATGAAACAAGATCCTCCCCAGTTCGCTGGCCCGACGGGAGACCTCATCAAGTTCCTTGCCTCATCATCACCTTCCTCGACTACTTGCGCCATGTCTATTGCTCCTTCTCTGGTGATGTCTTCGCAGTGAGATGCTCTAGATGCTCATCTCCATCGCCTTCGTGGTGTTCATGTGATGGTAGTTGTGCTGCAGAACATTACTCTGTTATTTGGATTACTACTACAATAGGGATGTTATTATTTCTTGTATGTGTTTTCCATCATTGGTGTTGTTTATGTTCTTTTCAGTCTTTTTGTTTTATTATACTAATTCTGCAAACTCTCTTATATATCATTATTAGTATGCACACACACACTCATACACATACAGTACACACACACACACACACACACACACACACACACACACACACACACACACACACACGCACATACTCTCTCTCTCTCTCTCTCTCACACGCACACACACACACACACACACACACACACACACACACACACACACACACACACACACACACACACACACACACACACACACACACACACACACACACACACACACACACACACACACACACACACACACACACACACACACACACACACACAGATAGAACCACAAGAATCAAAGAAGAAAACGAAAAAGTAAGCCAATTACTAGAATCAGTACAGGAAGATGAACCAGAAATTATGAAGCAAATCGAAGAGAAATTTAGACTTGGAAAGTATAGCACAGACAAGACCAGACCAATTAAGATTAAATTCAAGTCACAAATGACAGCAGAGAATATCTTATCCAATATAAAAAGGTATGGATAAAAAGGGAAATGAATAAAGAGGAAAGAGAGGAAGAAAAACAGAAAAGACTTAAAGCTAAGGAAAAAAAAACGAGAACAGAATGGAGTCAGAAAAAGAGAGACTCTATTGGAGAGTAGTGAATATGAAACTAAAGAAAGTCGACATACAAGAGAAAAACAAAAGGGAAACAGAGAACACAATGGAAGTGGCAGAAAACTAAGAGTGTCTTACACAAATATAGATGGATTAATAACAGGATTGAATGAACTGAATGATTATTTGAAGGAAAAAGAACCAGACATAATGGGAATTGTAGAAACAAAATTAAAAGGTCCACTACCACCCAACAGTGTAGGACATGATGCATATAATTATTGGATTAGAAACAGAGAGAAAAAGCAAGGGGGTGGAGTTATGTTCCTGACTAAGAAGGATATAAACGTGAAGTGTGTCACATATGGAAAGAATACAATAGAGATGATAATGATGGAAGTAGAAGACAGAGCTAAGAAGAGCAGAAAGTTTGTGATAAATTATGTGCCCCCGAAAACAGCCTCATGGGAAGAGAGTGAACATAAAAGTATGTTAGAGAACACAAAGATAGCATTAAACAAGATAATGGAAGATGGAGGAAGAATAGTTATGATGGGCGACTTTAATTGCAAAGAAATCTGTTGGGAAGAAACGACAGTAAAGGGTGGAGACGGCTCATGGGGAAACGCTCTACTTGAGATGATTACTGACCATACAATGACACAATGGATACAGGAGAACACTAAGTATAGAAATGAAGAAGAGCCATCGAGACTAGACCTAATAATTACATCTGAACCTAGAATAGTGGACAAGATTGAATATAAAACACCAATAAGTAAAAGTGACCACATATTGATTGAACTGGAACTTGAAGAAAAATATATGAAAAGAAATGAACAATATAGAAAAGGAAGAATGATGTATGAAAAAACAAACTTTGATAAAATAAGAGAATTCTTCCAAAAAGAAAACTGGGAAGAAATATACAAAGAAGAAACAACAGTAGAAGAGAAATGGAATATTTTGACAAAAATTTACAAAAAAAAGAGTGGAAAAGTATGTCCCAAGACAAAAACAAGAAAAAGAATATGTAAAATGCTGGTGCAACAAAAGTTGTAGGGAGTTAAAAGACAAAAGAGACAAAGCCTGGACCAAATGGAAAAAATACAGAAGACCTGAAAAATGGAAAATATATACCTGTTATAGAAATGAATATGTACAAACGTGCAGAGAGGAAAAGAGAAAATATGAAAAAGATGTC
Source organism: Oratosquilla oratoria (assembly GCF_046742065.1). Classification (NCBI taxonomy): domain Eukaryota; kingdom Metazoa; phylum Arthropoda; class Malacostraca; order Stomatopoda; family Squillidae; genus Oratosquilla; species Oratosquilla oratoria. Next base: position 51,830,899 of record NC_134799.1, read on the forward strand.
ATAGAAAAGTGTAAAGATCAACCAAAACTATTCTACAGATTTGTAAACAATAAACTGAAAAACAAACAGGACTTGGAGAAATTAAGACAAGGGGGAGTTGAATACACTGAGGAAATGGAAATGGCGGAAATTATGAACAAACATTTTAAATCAGTGTTTACAAGGGAGAACATACAACCTGAAGAGAACGAATGGAAAGAGAAAGTCCCCCCTATGGAAGAAATAGAAGTAACAAAAAATGAAATATTGACACACTTGAGTAATCTTGATGTCAGAAAATCGCATGGACCAGATGAAATAGCAAACTGGATTCTGAAAGAATGCAGGAATGAACTGGCAGACAAAATACATAGCATACTAAACAGTTCCTTGAAAGAAGGAAAAGTTCCAGAAGATTGGAAAAAAGCAAATATAGTACCTATATATAAAGGAGGAAATAAAGAAGAACCTACCAACTATAGACCAGTCTCTCTAAAAAGTACAATAGCAAAAATTTGTGAAAGAATTATCAAAAGTAGATGGGTAAAATATTTAGAAAAAAACAAAGTGTTAAATCTAAGGCAATTTGGATTCAGACAAGGACGATCATGCGTCACCAATTTAATATGTTTCTATTCAAGGCTAATAGATATAATACAAGAAAGAGCTGGATGGGCGGACTGTGCATTTCTAGACCTAAAGAAATCTTTTGACAAAGTACCACATAAGAAGTTGCTTAAGAAATTAGAAACTGAAGGAGGAATACAGGGCAAACTGCTAAATTGGATGGAAGACTTTTTGCAAGAAAGAAAAATGAGAGTAGTGATAAGAGAACAGCACTCAAAATGGGATGAAGTAATAAGCGGTGTTCCGCAGGGAACAGTTCTGGCCCCAATAATGTTTGCTATATATATTAATGATATGGATGAAGGAATTGAAAGCTATATGAGCTTCTTTGCAGATGATGTAAAACTACTGAAAAGAGTGAAAACAGAAGAAGATTGTGAATCACTACAGAGAGATCTAAATAAAGTACAGGAATGGAGTAGGAAGTGGGAGATGGAGTTCAATACAAAAAAAGTGTAGTATAATGGAATTTGGAAAAAGCAAAAACAGAATAACAGGAGCATATAAATTGGGAGAAGGAATAAAAAAAGTAGAAAATGAGAAGGACCTGGGAGTCATTGTTATGAATAATATGTCACCTGAGAAACATATAAATAAGATTTTTGGAGAAACTTATAATTTAATAAGAACAATCAAAGTTGCATTTCCATACCTGGATGAAGAAATGGTGAAGAAAATTCTAATCACTCTGATAAGACCAAGATTGGAATATGCAGCAACGATATGGTCACCAAGTACAAAAAAATGTATAAAAAAACTTGAAAGAATACAAAGAGCAATTACAAAATTGGCACCAACACTCTCAAAACTATCATATGAAGAGAGACTAGAAAAACTTGAACTACAGACACTAGAGCAAAGAAGAGAGAGAGGAGATTTGATAGCTATTTACAGAATCATGAAAGGCATGGAAATTACTGATAGAGAGAATCTGATAAAATGGGATGACAGAAATACAAGAGGACACGGAAAGAAAATAAAAAAAGACAGCTATAGAAGAGATTTGAAAAAGAACAGCTTTCCTCACAGAGTAATAGACAGTTGGAACAAGTTAGATGAGAAAGTGGTGTGTGCAAAGACAATACATGAATTTAAAAATAGTTTAGATAAAATGAGATATGAAGACGGGACCCTACGAGCATAGCTCCCCTTCCCGTAAAATACAACTAGGTAAATACAAGAGGACACGAAAAGAAACTAAAGAAAGACGGTTACAGAAGAGACCTGAAAAGAAATAGTTTCCTACATAGAGTGATCGATGTCTGGAACAAACTGAAAAGAGAAACAGTGAATGCTAGAACTATACACGATTTTAAGAACAAAGTGGACGTGGAGAGATACGAAAACGGGTCACTACGAGCATAACTCTCGTCCCGTAAAACACAACTAGGTAAATACACACACACACACACGCACGCACGCACACACACACACACACACACACACACACACACACACACACACACACACACACACACACACACACACACACACACACACACACACACACACGCGCGCGCACACACACACGCGCACACACACACACACGCGCGCACACACGCACACACACACACACACACACACACACACACACACACACACACACACACACACACACACACACACACACACACACACACACACACACAAACACAGAAAGAGAGAGGACTTGTTAAATTGAGACAGTTTTCCACATAGAGTGGTGGACACTTGGAATAAAATGGACAATGAAATAGTGTGCGCAAAAACCATTCATGAGTTTAAGAGCAAACTAGACAATGCGAGATACAAAGGCGGGACCTCACGAGCGTAGCTCCCCTTCCCGCAAAATACAACTAGGCAAATACATACACACACACATACTTTTCCACCGTAGTGTTTCGGATCCCGCTCTCTTCTCTCTTCCTTCATTCTGTGTTTTTACTCAAACATAGTTAACATTAATGGAGTTCAAAAGAAGTCCACAGTATTGTTAGTGGAGTGCATAGAAAAATCCGTGAATAGATGGATACACGATGTACGTGCGTGCGTGCGTGTATGTGTGTGTGTGTTTGTGTGTTTGTGAATGCGCGCGCGCGAGCGCGTGTGTGTGTTTGTGTGTTTGTGTGTTTGTCTGAGCTCTCTTACGGGAGGGAAATAGCTGTCGATCACGAGTCCAACGACTCCATGGTGTGTGTGTGTGTGTGTGTGTGTGTGTGTGTGTGTGTGTGTGTGTGTGTGTGTGTGTGTGTGTGTGTGTGTGTGTGTGTGTGTGTGTGTGTGTGTGTGTGTGTGTGTGTGTGTGTGTGTGTGTGTGTGTGTGTGTGTGTGTGTGTGTGTGTGTGTGTGTGTGCACGACTACAGGCCGATCAGTTTGACGTCTGCTATAGGTAAAATGCTAGAATAGACTGTTAGTAGAATCAGAGATCACATTGAGAGACATAATTTGATTCATGACTCACAACATGGGTTCACCAAGTGTAGGTCGTGTGTAACTAATTTTCCATCCTTTTACACTATGTCCACAAGGCGTCAGATAACAGTGATTGCTACGATGTTATTTGCCTTGACTTTAGCAAAGTGTACGACATGGTGCCCCACTAGAGACTACTAAAATAAGTTAAAGCCCATGGTATAGGAGGAAAAGTCTTCGGTTTGACATACTTCTCCGCTACCCCCCTTACATCCATACAAAAAAATTCAAAGCCATCATAAAAGAACGAAAAACAATTTCTCTTCCTACACCATCCTCCTTCTCTCCTTCGACGTGCACACACACACATCACATGCATACACACACACACACACACACACACACACACACACACACACACACACACCCACACACACACACACCCACACCCACACCCACACACACACACACA
>NC_134799.1:51839368-51871868 GCF_046742065.1 Oratosquilla oratoria
GAGAAGGAATGAACTATGAACTACCTTGGAAAAGCAATCCGCTCGAGCGGAATCGGTAGTTGTAGGAGGGGAAGAGATGTGTGGATTAAAATGAAAAGATAGTTGTGTATAAAAGAGGGCTTCTGCCATCGGGTGAATCTTAGGGATATTTATTGCGGGAAGTCGTGGCTTAGGAGGTGTGGGCAGGAGACTTGGAGTTAGAGACTGAAATCAATATATGTAGCTGTGAAGTTACTTTTGGGATATTTATTGAATTTAGTCTCAACCAACAAAGTTAAAAGAGAGTAGGAGGCTTAGTAGCAGGTACAGACAGATTATTTTTTTTTTTTTTAGATTTTTAGTGGTAGGTAAACTGAAATGAGAATATGCAGTAGGAGAGAAAGTTAGAAATGAAAATAATTGCAGTAGAAGAAAAAGATTATATAGATATTTGTGCGTGTAGTTTTGATTTTGTTTGCGAAGTACTTGTGTGTGTATGCTACGCATAAAGGATTGTTTCCTATAAACGGTGTACATTCAACTGGATATATATGGGGCAAGACATATCCTGGTTCCGGCCGACAAAACAGACTTCCTGAAGTAGCGGAGCCATTTTGCCGACGAGAGAAGAGACAATAGTGTATATATATATAAATATATATATATATATATATATATATATATATATATATATGTATGTATATATATATATATGTATATATATATATGTATATATATATGTATATATATATATATAATAAAGTATATATATATAATAAAGTATATATATATATATATATATATATATATATATATATATATTTATACTTTATTCTTTATTGTCTTGTCGTCCAGGTAGTTGCAGAGCAATCTTGTCAACGGTAGGGCAAAGTCGTGGTACAATTTGTCTTCATGCCACACAGTATCGAATGCCTTTTTCACATCCTTACAAACCAAAATGGCCTTACCAGGGCGACCTTCTGGTGGTCTTTGAACCCATTGAGTGGTCATGGAAATAACGTCATCTGCACCGCACTCCGGCCCAAAACCAAACTGTCAGTCCCTCAGCACGTTCTCCGCCTCCAGGTACCCGGTCAGGCAGCAGCAGAGGACGTGCTCAAGCACCTTATCAAAGTAATCCAGAGGGGAGATTGGCCGGCATGAAAGGGAGCGGAAACGGGTTTCTAGGGTTTGGGAATGAGGATGGTATGGGAGGCCTTGAAAAACTGTAGGAAATACCCAGAGGCTAATGAGCTATTGTATAGTGTCGTCATGTGTGAGATTATGTTGTCTGCCATACGTTTAAGTAGGTGTGCACCGATCCCTGAAGGGCCAAGGGATTTGAATTCTAAAGCAGAGATAGCCCCCTTTACCTCCTCGAAAACGATGGGGCAGATAAGAGGATCATCATCATTTAACTCAGGGAGATCAACAGTCTCATCGGGAATGAAGTCACTACAGCTATTCATGAAAGAGTTAACACTGTGCAAGGTGCTAAAGCAATGTGATCCTTGCACAGGATGGGGCTTAAAAATCTCACTCCATGCTAACGCCAGGATCTCAGCCTGGTGTTGGGGTATGTGTGCAGAAGTGGTTGAGAGGGTTGATGACCTTGGGTAGAGGCATAAAGCACTCCTCCAGCTGTCGTTTGATGGTCCTCCAGGACTTGGAAGGACCCGTTGCACAGGCGTCAGAGAGCAAAGCCATCAGTTGCTCCTCACGATGTGAATCGATGTAGAGCGACTTCCTCAGGCTTCTTTATAGCCAGTGCATATCTTGTAGAATAACATCATGGGCCTCTGGGGGTGCTTGTAGGAAGTCTGTAAATATGCTTTATAGTGCAATGCGTAGTCTGTTAGTGCGCATAGAAGCAGTGAACGTGGCAACCTTGTTGTGCTTTGTTCTAGGAATGTGCTTTTTCACTGCGTTTTTGGAAAACTTCGTCAATGACATACACCAACTTGTTCATGTTGGTGTATGTCATAAGAAAGTTTTTGAAGCCTTCACAGTCGGCCTGACTGCAGCGTAACCGAGGCTCACTGGGGATAAGGATGGGTGAGGTGAAGATACGAGGATTAAGGGTAGGTGGTCGGAGAGGGTGGGGGCATCGGGTGAGATTGTAGAGTTGAGGAAGAAAGCACGGCTGTTAGAGAACGCCATGTTTGGCTTACCATGCATTCCTTGGGCTATGAAAGTGGGAAATTCCAGACCTAGGAACTTCAGCCGGTGAAGTACAGTAAGACAGTGCAGTTGCCTACTCACTGCGCTGCTGCTGTGCGTATCAGGGCTCCAGTCAGCCTGCCTGCAATTGAAGTCGCCAGCGAAGAAGGTTGGAACTTTGTATGTCATCACCTTGGCAGTGTCAACAAAGGGGAGGAAGGGGATACGGGGAGGGCGGTAGATGGCACACAAGAAGATGGGATCGCGATTGGTGCTCAACCTGATCACGAGCATCTGCTCATAGTGAAAGTGATCAAGTACAGTTGCCTGAAGGGACTTCCTAGTTCGAATACAGACGCCCGAGTGCAAAGCAAGACGTCGACTCCATGTGTTGAAACTTTGGATCTTGGAGAGAGAGTCGGGGGCTGAATCACCCATCAAAGTCAAGCAAATGACATCAGAACCGTATCTGGCAATCTCTAACAAGGTGCTGGTCCTTTGTGGGGTCCAGCTTCAGGCGTTCTGGTAAAACACACATAAATCCAGCTTATCCATAGGAATAGTTGGCTTCAGCGACTCTTACTTATTGGAGAGAATTTTAAGAAGGAAACTTAGTTGGCCTTAGGGGCTTGGAGGGTATAAATTTTGCACTCTGAGGAAAATACGCTACCGTTGGACTAGACCTTACCATCGGTAGTGCTGGTGAAAGGGATTGTGTCCAGCAGCATCTACTTTGAGCTTAGTCAAATTCTACTTAGGCCTACCGGTCGAGCTGGCTTGTAGTATGACCACGCGGCACGGGAACCCGGAGGAGGTTTTGGGTGTCTCTAGCGAGGAGGAGTGGGAATTCAGGATTGGGGAACGTGAGCGATTGCTACAAGTGGAATCTTCAAACCTGGATGTCCTGGACTTGGGGCGTGATGGACTTGGGTGAGGATCTTGCGCATCCTTCTTGGGCGAGGAGGAGGAAGAGGAGGAGGAGGAGGTGGAGGAGGGGGAATCGGAGGAATCGGAGGAGGAATCGGAGGAAGGGGAGTGGAGGGGAGGGGTTTGAGGCGGAAGGGTTGGAGGCGAAGGAGGTGGGGAGGGAAGGAGAGGTGGCGGTGGTGGAAAGGGTATTGGCTGGATGGGGATAGGAAGGGTTGTTGGTACCAAAGGGAACCGCGTCAAGGACGTGCGGCGGGATGGGGAAGACGGGTAAACCGAGGTGTGTAAATGCTGTCGAGAGCACCTCCTGCACCTGCTGTTTGCCCTTGGACATGAATATTGCTGAATAAACAATGCTCAGAACAAACATGTGGGCATCATTTGTCTGGTCGTATCTTGAATCTCCAGACGGGCACTGTAGAGTACCGGCTGCTTCCCCTTCCAGGGGAACACTGAGCTGATAGCATCTGTCACTGGAGAAAGAATACGGACTACGGACTACCTAGGAAAAATCACCCGATCGCGTAGGATCGGTAGTTGTAGGAGGGGAAGAGATGTCTGTATGAAAAGGAAAAGATAGTTGTATATAAAAGAGGGCTATTTTCACCGGACGATTCTTAGGGATATTTATTGTGTGTAGTCATGGCTAAGGAGGACTAGGCCTAAGACTTGGAATTGGAGGCTGAGATCAATATATGTAACTGTAAGGTTACTTTAGGAATACTCGTAATTATTCGTCTTAACCTTAACCAACAAAGTTAGAAAAGAAGTAGGAAGCTTAGTCGTAGGGACAGACAGAAAAAATTGAAAGATTTTTGTGGTCGGTAAACTGAAATGAGAAAATGCAATAGGAAAGTTAGAAATGAAAATAATTTTAGTAGAAGAAAAAGCTTATGTAGATGTTTGTGCATGTATTTGCGTTTTTGTTTGTGATATGCTTGTGTGTGTATGCTACGCATAAAGGGTTGTTTCCTCTAAGCGGGTGTACATTCAGCTTGATAATTAAGGGGCGAGACATATCCTGGTTCTGGCCGACGAAACATATTTCGTGAAGTAGCGGAGCCATTTTGCCGGCGAGAGGAGAATAGCTAATATTATATTTATTAGGTTGAGATGTGAATATATATTAAAGATGCATATAACATGCTTAAAGAAAAATTTAATAAAAAATAAAATTAGAAAAGAATGATGCTGTGCTGAGTTGGATTGGCTAATATACTAGTTAAATGGGGATACTGGCGCTCGTCCTCACTCCTGACTGGCTGGGACTGTCGCTTGACAGGCCAATACTCTGCTTGGCTGGTCTAGTCTTTCGTCGTATCTTCTGACTGGTCCCTGGCAGCGCACCGCATCCTAGGTAGAATCCACAGATTCTTGAATATTGAATATAAGTGATAATTCTTTAATGTATAATGTTTTTAATATAGGAATGCGTCTTGCATCATTACACGTGTGCTATCTTCTAGAGTTTCTCTATTAAGGGTGACATTATGCATTTGTCTCAAGTGCTTCGAAAGAAAGATGGTAAGAAAGCCTTCCAGATAACTTCATGGATTTCATGCCAATGTAGGAAAATGTGAGGGTTTCACAGTTCCCTCTACTGCCATTAAATCTATATATGACATGCGATACTTGAAGTGTCTCCATGCTCTGTTGCAGCCAATTCTTATGTAGGAGATGGATAATCTTCATTATATATTATATATTATATATATATTATATATATATATATATATGTATGTATTTATATATGTATACATATATATTATATCATATATACGTATATGTATATATATATTTACATATATATATATATATATGTATATTATATGTTATATATTATATATACGTATATATATATATACATATATACATACATATATATATATATATATATATATATATATATATACATATAAGAGGCTGGTAGATAAGTAGGTAGATAGAGAAGTAGGTGGGAAGAATTTCATTTTTACGAGTTAGATGTTTTGAAAACAATAGCCGCAAAAGTGTTGCGGAGTTGCATCATCTCGCTCACTGTCTAAAACTTTGTGAACAAAAGCTAGGGTACAGATATTAACGCTAATGTGACAATATGTAAGCACTAATCCATTCAGCTTCGATGTTGAGATTGCTTGTGTAAGCAGTATTGCTTAAGACGGTGTAACAGTCTTTCTGATTGGAGAAGGGTAGAGGATGAGAATTTTTTTATTGTTACATGGGAGAAAAATCGCGCCTAAAGAAGAGGCACTTATTTGTAACGGTCAAGATTATTGGATGAATTAAGTAGTGACGTCGGAACAGAGATGGCCTAGTGAGTGAAAAAAAAAATCAATAAAACATATCAATCGTTAAATACCATGCAATAGGCATATACTAGGTGGAGTTTGACTAAGTAGCATGAACTGAGGCATGGGGCCTACATATGAAAATAATTGAAATTGAGTAACTAACTTACATTACGAAAATGATGAAAAGAAAATGAAAGTGAAGGAAGAAATACAAAACAACATAAAGGAACAGTAAACAGAATTAACCATTTACTTTCATATAGAGACGAAGGGAACTCAAGTGAAAGTGTAGGGGTCGACAATATCATGTATGTATATATATATATATATATATATATATATATGTATATATATATATATATATGTATATATATATATATATATGTATTTATATATGTATATATACATATATATATATATATATATATATATAAATATATATATATATATCATATTCAATGAAGTGGCCTTGCTCTGGATGTGCTGTGTATTGCGACACTGCTTATGACCCGGTGCAGTGGACAAAATGCAGGGATGACCCGTCATCCAGGAGGTGCCAAGAGACGAGGTAGGGAAGAAGGTAGAGAGAGTGGAGCATGTAAGGGATGAAATGGGTTATTATGCACTTGTTTTTTGGCTGCCTCCCTTGTAAGGGGGAAAAAGCCTTTGGAATATGTGTAAATATATATATATATATATATATATATATATATATATATATGTATATTTATATATATACATATGTATATATATATATATATAAACATATATAAGTATATACATATATATATATATATATTTAAATATTTGTGTGTGTGTGTGTGTGTGTGTGTGTGTGTGTGTGTGTGCGTGTGTGTGTGTGTACGTGTGTGTGTGTTTGTGTGTGTGTGTGTGTGTGTGTGTGTGTGTGTGTGTGTGTGTGTGTGTGTGTGTGTGTGTGAAAATATATGTATATAAATATATATATATATATACACACACACACACACATATATATATATATATACATATATATATGTATATATATATATATATATATACAGTATATAAATACATATATGTATATATCTATATATATATATATTTATGTCTATATATAGGCATATATGTATATATATATATATATATATATATATATGTATATATATATGTATGTATATTTATATATATGTATAAATATATATATATATACATATATATACATATTTATATATATACATGTATATATGTATATGTATATATATGATATATATATGTATATATGTATATATATATGTATATATGTACATATATATATATATATATATATATATGCATATATATACATATATACATATATATATATATATATATATATATATATATATATATATATAAATGTATACCCATATTCTTCGCGATGTAGGTACTATAGTGACTTGTAACTCCCCAGCATCCTCAGATTCCTTTCTTTACTCTTTTGGCGCGACTTTAAGTTTACTGAAGACACTCCAACTCTAGATTCAACACTCTTTGTCGTGCTCTCAATCCTCTCTCAGGTTTGCTCCTGTGCCTCTTCGTGCGAGTTTGGCGTTGCTCATTTGATCCCAGAGGCCTCGGGTATCTGAGAGTTGGAGTTCCCCTGCCTTGCCTTCCCATCCTCCCAGCTGCCACTCGTTGTAATTACACAATTTGTCTTTGTTTTCTCGCTAGCGGTTGTCCTTGTTTCTCATTAGTATTCTGTAAATGCATTATTGTTTGTGGTAAAAATGGACGTTGTGTAAGAATATTATATTTCTCTTCTTCATAGGTTTGTGTCATTTTCTCTTGTTCTATGCGTTAATTTCCGGTACTTACAGATTTCACTGTTTTGATATTCATCTTACTTTGAAAATGTTGCAATATATATTTTTCAACATCTTTTGTTGTTAAGTATTGCTGTTATTAAACAGCTTCTTTTGTGACAGATTTCACTGTTTCAACATTCATCTTACTTTGAAAATGTTGCAATATATATTATTCAACATTTTTTGTTATTAAGTTTTGCTATTATTAAACAGCTTCTTTTATGACAGATAAGATAATTACTCTTCCTATTTATTCTATTTTGTCTTATCATTCCGATACTGATTTTTTCTATTATGTTTTTTAATCTCCACTGGTTCTTTCTATGCTAAAATCTGCATCACAACTACTGTAATTTACCGTTTTTCAACTTATTTTATACCCATGTTTCTGTAAATCAGTCTGTCAATCCCTTCGAGTTGTTTTGCTCATTCCTTCTTTGTATTTCTTCTCTCCGAGTTCAAGCTCTTCCTTTATACCGCCAGGAGTTTTTCTCAGACAGGACCCATTAGCGTCCACGCCGTCCACAACAATTGCCGCCTAAGCCAATAACGTCTCATCATTACAGTTTCACTTCCCCATCTCCACTTCCACTCCCTCCTTCGTCTCACTCGCCCCCTGTCCCTCGCGCGCGTCCAACCGACTCCAGGTTGTCGCGTTCTCTCTGCCGCATTACCAGGGAGGGGTTCTCTTTGTCTGCGTGGGTTAGCTCTAGGTAATGCCTCAGCACAAACATGAAGGACACAAGTAGCGAGAAAGAGGTTGGTATGATGCGGTTAAAGTTGCTTGGGATTAGAATTAACTACGGAAAATAGTGGATAACGTTTATGCTGTTTAGTGTACTTTTCATTCGTTATTTAGTTAAGATTTTTTTCTATTGCTATCATTTATCTATTTATTTTCTATTGTTATATAAATTGGTTTGATTGTTACTAAGACTGTACATTGTTGTAATAATAATGTAACCAATCGCTGTAAAAAATATAGGAATATATCTTGATAGACTAGCGTCTTCCAGATAATGGTGTATCCCCACACTGTCCACGTAAATTTTAATACTTTACAAAAATAAAATAGCAACGACTGGAAACACATCAAATAAGTAAGGGACGCGTGCTAGATGGAAAAGATCTGAGTTAATTAACAGAGATATATAAGATAAATATATTCTTTAGAAGACTATATTGTTTCAACCTAGGTCTGCAGCATCAATGTGACAGAAAGCCTTAAGTCTTTTCGGAGGAAAGATTGAGGATTTCAGTCTTATAAGAAGATGAAGATGATTCAAGTCCAGGGTACTTGGTCAGAATGTATAACCTAACCTTAAAAGAACTGAATGTATATATTTTTTTCATTTCAAAGTTATAATTCAGTAATATATATGGTAATAGGATAAAAAAAATTGTATATGACTGATATCTTTATTGTCATAAAACTTTATTGTGTTGTGATGATTTTTTTTTTTTTACTCAAAATTTTTTGCTATGGGGGGAGACCAAGCTTGCATTTAATCCAATATTCTCGTTTCATTCGCCAGAATACTTTTGACTAGTCTGCAAAATTACCAACAAAATGAGATGATATTTTACATATTATTACATGACCAATGATGTATTTCTAAAGAGAGTGACTTTATACATATATTTAAGGACTAACGTAATATGAAAGACGTAAAAATGTATTTGAGAGATAATTACAAGCTGATCATTACTTTTGAAAACTCTGCCGTCAAGCCTGCGCCGTTATTGTCCCTGCAGTGGTTGGCGCAAGTTTTGCAACAATTTGCAATGCAGTAGGGAAGCACAGCATATGCAAGCCTTCAAGAAATAGGGAACACTATAAAGTGATGTCAAAGTCTTCATTCAATCGAGAGGTAATATCGCTTATTGCGAAATAAAGTAATTGGAAATTGAAGGAATGATAGTTTGACTTCCTTTGATTTCCTGAAGTCCGTGGCAGTCTTGTAGCTTGAAGTGAAAATGATACCAAGGATTTTCGACTAACTAATGAGATCTGAATATTTCTGATACAAGAATCGAAAAATGTGCTAACCAAAGTAACGTAAGTCATTTTGATGATATGTTAGCATTGACCATGTATAAATTTGTCTATTTGGATTCTCGGGATTGTTTTCATTAACCAAACAATATATTGACATATTTATTCACTTAGTTAACGCTGGCATATGCAGATGATGTTGCTGTAATATGCAGCAGCAAAGAGGAACTACAAGGTATGACAGGAATATTGAATAGATAAAGTTATGAATGATAATGGTATGAAAATTAAAATGAATAAAACGGAAGTCATGAGTATTACGAGGAATGAAAGGACCATAGAAATAAGAATATGAAAGGCCCAGTTGAAACAAGTATGCAAATTTGAATATCTAGGGGTGAAAGTTAATGAACAGAATAATCAAGAAATTGAAATAAATAACATAATTAATCAATTTAATAAGAAATTTGGTATGCTTTCAGTATTGTTCAGAGATCGCAATGTCCCTAGAAAATGTAAGGTACTGATGTATAGTACAGTATTAAGACCAATCTTGTTTTATGGATCAGAAACATGGACGCTGACGAGCAAAACAAAGATTAAAGTCGTTGCAGCAGAAACGAAAGTTCTGAGGAAAATCAAGAGTATCTAGACTGGATCGATTGAGAAACATGGGCATAAGAGCAGAATTGAATGTAAAGAATATACTAGAACATATGGAAGAAAATCGCCGGAGATGGTATGGACATGTCCAAAGGATAGAGGATGGGAGACTGCCTATGGCTGCACTTCTAAGTCTTAAATTAAATTCTCGCTACCTACCCATCTATCTACCTACTTGTCTACTTTAATCTACCAGCCTCTTACAGGGCTCGGCAGATACCCTTGGTTGTCCCGACCATTCTACTACCCTCTTACAGGGCTCGCTAATATATACTTGGAATTCATCATATACAAGAAGCTAAATATTTAAACTACCCTTGCATGAACCGGTAAAGTGGTATCAGTAAAACATGTCAAACATATACATTTCAGAGAAACAAGCAAACCCTCCAAAGCGCATAAATGTCAATAACAATTCAAGGAGAAACATGCCGAACAGAATCAAACGTCGACACTCTCCTGAATACAAAAAATAAGTCAGAGCACTACCCACTATTGAAGAAAAGAGGACACTAAGAATAACTATATAATTGGTAGAATAATAATTTGAGGGAGATCTTGACAATGATCTCTTAATTTTCAAAGGGGGAGAGTTTTCGGGTAATGTGAGGTTGAAGATTGAGATATATTAGTAATAGTGATAAATGTGGCTTCATGTAATTCACAGGTGTCAAAAATTTAGATAAAACCTTCAACCAATTCCAATTTAGGACTTAAACCTGGACAATTTATAGAAATTTTTGTCTCATTAGGGAAAAATAAATCATGGGAACCTTGTATGTTACTATGAAAAATCTGGTCTACCAAAATTTTCTTGTAATGACAGTTATTCATCACAGACACATTTCTAACCAGAGAAGCTTCACATGAGTTTTTCAAAGCTTCACGAAGCACAAAAAGGAAATAATGACAAAGATAAGATTCTTATTAATGATTTTACAATCATTTAATTTATCATTAGAGGTCATGCTCTCCTTTAGGTTGTCTACAGAAAGAATGTAGTTAAATGGATCTACAACTGGAACATCCACTTCATATAATGAACCATTTACCTCCGCAGGGAAGGGTATAAATTTGTATAGATTGAATCTAAAATCAGAAGAAAAAGAAATTTCTATAATCAATGAGGAGATATTTAAATATGCAGTTAATAAAGGGTAATAGAAAAGTTTGAAATTCCAATCCCTCTTTGCTGTGTTAATTATTCTTATAAGTTGAGGTATTGGGAGAAGAGATGATGTGACTTGATCAGAATTTCTAGAACCAAATCTTGCACAAAGAATTTCAACTGAATTTGCATCTCAGATAATTTCAAAAGCATTGTATTAAGCAATAAGAAAAGAAGTATTGTATGTTCCTGTTCACTTTGTTGTAAACTGAGAATTTCTATATTATCTGTAATTTCAGAGATCAGTTCCTCAATGTTCTTTACACTTGTTTACAAATTATCAATGTTTGCAACCTTTTCATTCAATTTATTCATAGAAATTTTGAAGTTAGCAAGGAAGGCAAAATTGGATATTCCAAATCCGGCAAGAGCTCCTAAAGCTACCACTAACATACTTCTCTTTTGTCTATCATTTCTTTTGAAGTTTGAATCTATGACATCAAGTTTATGTTCTATCTCATTTATCTTATTTTCAAGTTTCTTTTGAACATTTTTACTAGAAATGTTCTCTTTTAATAATTATAATTTCAAATTCACTCGCAAGAAGTCAACATTATCCTTAATCACAGTTATGTATTTACAATCTAGAACTATCCTGATAAGCTTGTCTATCATTATAAGGTTACCTTGATGTTGTACCAATGCTCCAGGACGAATTGGGTTCTAGTCTAGGGCACTCACCAAGTATAGTAATGATAAAATGGCAGTCTTCTTCTGTAAAATGTATCAAGATTAATATTCATTTCTCGTATGATATTAATTACATATTCCCTATACTCTTTAGGTTTCAATATGTAATTAAAATTGATACATAGGGTATCACAGTAGCTCTCTTCCTCATCAAATTGTATCCTAACCTCCCTCACATCATCTAAGTGTTTATCAATTCTTTCCTAGTTTCTAAGTGTAAGATCTTGTATCTATTTCCACCTACAGAATCAATTACCCTATATGGACCTGAGTACCTTGGTGAAAGTTTATCATAGGGTGAATGTAGTTTGACAATGACTAAATCTCCTATTTCTAATTCTAGTTGATGTGCTATTTTGTGTTGTTACTTTTTCATCTCTTGTGAATACACTTGCATATGTTCTCTAACTATTTGGTGAATACTTTGAAAAGTATTTATCCTTTTTGAGATATAATCATCTATATTATACACAGGTTTCTGCTCTACAATCAAGATTTCATATGGGAGAGATTTGTCTTCCCCAAAAATAATAAAGTGAGGTGTTTTACCTGTTGCTATGTTAATTTGGTTGTTCAGATTACATTTAACCAAAGGAATGCAAGTATCCCAAGTTATACTATGAGGACTTATCATAGTTCTAAGACATGCAATAATTTTCTTATTTAACCTGTCTACAACTCCATTACTTTGTGGATGGGATGATTCACTAAAATATTGATTTTCTGGATCATGAATAAATTACATAGATTTTCCAAGATTATCTGAAACTAAAATATTAGGTGTAGTGAAATTACAGATTATCTGATCCTAGATTACCGAGGCAATAGTTTCAGCTTTCTTATTTGGAATGGGTTGCAAAATACAAAATCTTGAAAAATAATCAGTGACAACAAATACATATCTATATTCATTCTGTGGAATGGAATATGTTAACATATGAGCAGGTTTTGGTGTATTTCCTCTCACCTTAACACATTTAATTTTTTTCTATATAATCATATATATTTTTCTTCATACCTTGCCAAAAGTATTCAAGTTGTGCCTGTCAATAAGTTTTATCCTTCCCTGGATGTGAACTACAATCACTACCATGAAGTAACTTCAATATCTCTTTTACAAGAGTTTATGGTATTACCAACTGATTTACTGGGCCTCCAGTAATATTATTCCCACTTACAACAATTTTTCTAAACAAAAAGTCCATTAGTCAAATTAAATTCCTCTAATACCGTTTTGGTAGTTTTGGAGGATTTCCTCTTGGGTTCATCAAATATTTAGCTAATGAGTCACATGTCTTATCATCCCTCTGTTCCCTTATTAGCATTTCATCATCTAAAGTTACTAACTCGTCTATACTACAAGCAAAATTAATCAACCTTGTCGTTAGTTGGCTAATGTTTCTAGAAAGTCCATCTGCTGCAACATTCTTTCTACCCGGAATATATTCAAACTTAACTTCATAGCACTTAAGTACTGCAAACCATCTAACTAGTCTGCCCCTAAGATTCTTTGCTTAAATAGGTTCTGAATAGCTGTATGACCAGTCCACACTCTGATTGGATATCCAAGTATCATATCCCTAAAACTTTCCAATGAATATATCACTGCTAAAAAAAATTTTTGTTATAGAGTAGTTTCTCTCTGCGCTATTGCAAAGTCTAGATGTGTAAGCTATTGGTCTCAAAGTTTCATTTCTCTCTTGCATAAGTATGTCTCCTAACCCTATGTCAGATGCATCAGTACAAAGAATGATTTTTTTTTTTATCATAGTCTGGAAATATTAAAGCTGGAGAACTCGTGAGTTTATCTTTCAACTTGTCAAAAGCTTGCTGTTGTGCAGGTGCCTACATGAACTCTGAGTCCTTCCTCAACAAAGAACTTAATGGATTAGCAATGTCAGCATACCGTTGAAATTTTTTTCTATAAAATCCTGTCAATCCCAAGAAACTTCTAGCTTTTTCTACATTGTTTGGAACTGGAAAATTCTTTACTGCTTCAACCTTTGAATTCATTGTACTAAGTCCATGCCTGTCTATCTTATGTCCCAAATAAATAACACTGACCTACAAGAACTTACATTTTTCAAGTTTCACTTTCAATCCTGCTTCAACCAGTCTTGAGAATATAAAATTTAATTTCTTAAAGTGCTCAGCCGCTGTCTGGGAAACTATTAGAATATCATCTAGGATTACACTGGCAGTGTTTCCTGACAACCCATCTAGAAATGTATTTATTAATCTCATGTAAGTTAATGAATTATTACATAACCCAAATACCATTCGTTTAAACTCATAGTGTCCCGTTGAAGTAGAAAATGCTGTGAACTCTCGTGAGTCTTCATGCAACTCTAATTACCAAAAAGCAGATTTGATATCTATAGTGCTAAAATACCTATTCTCAGTTCCCAAACTTCTAAGAATGTCCCCTATCACTGGTAATAGTAACCTGTTAAGTATGATGTGCTTATTCAATTTCCTATAATATAATCAATAACTGGGTGCATAGTACCATCTGGTTTTGGCAATAGAATCAAAAGGAAGTTCCACTCACTTTTACTATGTCCAATAATATCCTGCGATAACATTTCACTGATCAGTTTATCTACAATGGCTAGTTTAGAGTGAGGAACTCTGTAGGCCGGAATATAATTAGATTGAGTCCCTGGTTTTAATTTGATCTAAAGTTTTAAAACAGTTGTTTTGCCTAAAGCGCTCCCCCCGGTAAAGCAATTACTTTATTGTGCTTTACGAGCAAAGCAACTAAGCTTTCATCCAGCTCAGGGCAACTAGTAGGTTCTAGTTGATTCTTGTATTTCTTTCTCAACTCTGTTTCTTCCTGAACTGAACAGATTGATGATATTGGTCATTCCATCTCCTCAGTACTCTCATTTAAAAATCTTAATGGGTTTTGTACAAACCTGAAAACATCCTATTTGTGTACATTTCCTAAAGACTATATATATATTCAAAATATTAGTCATTGTTATTTCTACTGTGTTCTTATTTGACTTATAAATTCCCGAGTCCAATTTCAAACCTTTTAATCTAATTATTCTGGGATAATTAAAATTTTAGAGTCTACAGTGACTTCTTTCACCTGCAATGCTATCCTGCTAATTGCACTGGAGAGTAATAATGTCGACTTTATTACACCACCATCCACAATTTGCAAGGCTTCATTTGTAGTTGATGAATTAGTAATGTCTGGATTTCTTGAACATCTGAGTTGGTTCACTATATGTGGCTTTACTTTCTGTTGGCCTGGACCGCTCGGCCTCGTTAACTAAAATATAAACGCTACATTTCCTATATATTTCTAGAGATTCTTTGATTCCTGTCACTGGTCTTAAATCTGGTTGATTTGAAATGGGATTAACTGAGATTTCACTAGGATCCCTAAGTCAGCAGGACATATGACCATCTCCTTCCTCATAGTTGCAAATTCTATCAATAAATCTCCTGGAAAAACAAATTCTTCTACAACTATCACTGGAATGTGCAAATATTTATTTGTATATAAAATGACTTCTAGTTCAACCTTACCTAATGTTTTTAACTGATTTCTAGTTATTCCTTGCAATGAATAATGGGTTGGTTCCAAGATTTTCACTCTTAGTTTTAACTGGTTTAAAACTCTACTAGTTATAACATTAACTACAGATCCTGTATCAATAGATATTTGAATAGGTTTATTGAACATTTTATCACCAATGAGAGATCGTACAGAAGTCCTTCAAATTGTAATTGTCAGTTTATAACTATCTTTGATGCTGGAGTTTTCTTCCACCCTTCTATCACTCTTATCCTTAACACAATACTGTCTATTTGTGTATATATATATATACATATATATATATATGTGTGTATATATATATATATATATATATATATATATATATATATATGGGGAGTTCTGTAATATTGGTTTATTCTGTGTCTGGGGGTTTTCCTCTTGTTTCGGGGTGCATACGAAAATTTCTACATTCATGTGTTCTATGTCCTATCCTTTGATGATACATACAGAAAAGTGGGTTTCTACAACTGAATTCATTATGACCCTCATATTTGCAATTTCTACAAATAGTTCCATAATAACGGTCTTGAGCTTTATGCCCACAAGTATCACAATTGTAACATACAATTCTAGTATCCTTTGATAGGCTTCTAACTCTATGTTCAATTTTTTTTTCTATAATCACTCCTAGAGTTCCTAGTTTCTTTCTGTTGTCCCACTGTCATCACATATAGATTTATGATTCTGGTCTCACTATACCCTTGAAGAAGATAATCTACCTCCCCTAAATTCATAGTTGACTTGAGATCTTTATACAGCTTTTCTGCTGTTAAGTCATCAGAGTTTTTTGTTAACAAGCCAAATGTAATTAATTTTATTACCTAAGAAACCTTCATTTTGTCACTAGATCTTTCTATCCAATCTGAATCTTTCAAGATAGAATTCATGTCTTTTGACCATCTATCTAATCTTGCTAAGTATTCTGCGTCTGATTCACTTGTTTTAACTTCTTTCATCATTCTAACCAAAGACCTGATCACACTTGATCCTGGTAACACTTTGACATAAAATGTTTAATGATTTTTTTTATATTCTTCATATTTGTTGATATCTTCCATCTGCTGGAAATTTATGATAAACCTAGCTCTACCTCTCTCAGGATCTACATTATCTTTTAATTGTTTTTTTTTCTGTTATATTTTTGCTTATAATTAAGGTGTCCATCATGTTGAGAAATTTATTAACTCCTAAGGTGTTTTCATCACCGGTGAATTTGGGAATGTTAATATTCGAGGTATAAACCTCGTATCTAAGATTTTCGGAGGAGGTTCGTCCCTCGCGCCACCATTGTTGGCTCGGTTGCTACCAACACTTTCAGTTCCCTTCTCTCCTTAATAACTGGATTTAATTCTGTTAACTGTTCTTTCTGTTATTTCTTCATTCACTTTCTAATTTCTCCACTTCCTTTTTATCATCATATAATTGTAAGTCACTCATCTGTAGGCCCCATGCCTCTTTCGTAGTGTATGCTTTTAGTCAAGTTCCATTACTCACTAAACGAAGGGGAATTAAATTGAACTTAAACTTTTCTTCACAAATTCTTGTACAACGTATGGTCTTAGGTACACCAGAGGATTCCCACCTGGGATCCTTTTACACACATCGAGCCAAGTCTGCTTCGACGTCACTATTTAATTCATCCAATAACTTTGAACGTTACAAATAAGTTCTACCCTTTAAGGGCGTGACTTTACCTCCATGCACCAATGATTTCTCTCCTCCACCCTTTTCTCCAATCAGAAAGACTGTTATACTGTCTCAAGCAATACTACTTACGCAAGCAATCGTGTTACGAATCGAAGTGGCTTTAGCGTTAACAATCTGTAACATCAGCACCTATATTGATACCCTAGCTTATGTTTGCAAACATTGGGTGGTGAGCGAGAATATGCAACTCTACAACTCCGTAGGGGCCACTGTTTTCAAAACTTCTAAGTTGTAAAATTAATTTCTCGCCACCTACCCTCTATCTACCTACTTGTCTACTTTAATCTGCCAGCCTCATACACTGATATTGAGGTGGCCATCACATAAACCATTTTTTACCGTGCACCAATATTTACTTCAGCCTATTCAGGAGAAACCCGGGATTTGTTGGAACTATCATGTGATCAACCTTTTTATGATCTGAGACACGTATTTTCCAATTTTTGTGTTTTATTGGGAGTTAATTATTTTCCACTTGTATTTCTGGCGATTGAGCCATATATGAATTTTCCTAATTGATTTTCATTCTAAATTCATTACTATTTTAGACAAACATTTAGTGTTGACATATACACAATGCAAAAATCTCGTATCGTATCGGAGGATATAGCACTTAAACTAACCTGAATTTAATTTTCGTGGCGGTGGTTGGGAATTGCCCTCAACTCTCTGACTGGAATACTAAATAACTGGGAGCACGTTTTCCCTTTCCCAAATGAAGAAACTTCCGAACTCCCCCCCTCTTTTTCCGTTCATCTATAGGGTGGCTCTAGCAAACCCCACCATCAATTCAGTAACAGTTGTTCACTGTGCTTTTGTTGATATTTGCGGAGGCTGTCAACTCCAGGTTCGATTGGGTCACGACCATCCTATTCTACTATATTTCTATACCTTCATTATATTTCTAATCATTCATATACTGACCGAGATATCAAGATACATATTTTTGTCATAAAAGTGCTATTAATACAAATATTATGTTTATTAAAGGGTAACTCGTATATTATGTAGGTTAGATTTACGGCGCAGGTGTTTGTGGCAGCATATTGGCTAGACGACAACAGAAGAATGGTTCAAGGTCCACTTGTTTTCTAAAATCAGTCGATGATGTGTTTCGTTGTATTGAGAACTAGTAATATTTTCATCGCTAACTACGGGATCAGTTTCCATCATGATGGAACTCAAGTAATCTGGTTGATCGGAGGAAGAGTGGACAACACCTAAAAGACAACAGAACTAAAGCTGACCTTAGTGGAGGCATCCTCACTTCTCAACATCCGACTCAGCCAATGGAACGAGGCCCCAGGTTCCATTTTGCACTATTGGGGTGTGGTCATATAAACCGGAGATCTATCGCACTTTTTACCTGCTGGGAGCATGTGTGTGGGCACAACATGACCTTCTCCTTAACTAAGCCTACCTGGAGTGTTGGTTCTTTTTGGTAAGGCAGGGGTTCACACCTTGTATAAGATAATTTGACAGATATTTTATTCTTTTTGCTCAATAGACCAATCACTCGCTTTACAGATATTGTATCTTTAGGAGCCATGTGATTTTAATTATCTGAGGCGTAGAATTTGGAAAAAAATGGAGTCCAAACAAGGTCTATTCCTACACATGAATATATTAGTCATTTGTATTAATGTAGGCCAATATTGACTTACTCATCACACTGGAAAAAATAGTAATGTTGAACTCTTGGTCCATAATTCCTAGTTGTCGATTGATGTACAATTTTTCATCCCAAAATGACTATCTCGCTTCTCACGCGTTTCTCAGTAAGAATGTTATTCCTTTCACCTGATTTAATTTCTGCAGCGACATAAACCTTTTTATGTGGGACTAGACAAGCCTGAGTCATTGCTGACGAGGCCATTACTAATAATTTGTTGGATATTTACTTTACTTTATTAATAAAGTTACATGATTTGTAGATTCTATGCGGAAGACAGCTCATCGTTTTATTTAAATGAGGAAATCAGCATCGAGTTTAAGAGCATTTCGACAAAATGAGACTCGATTCACTGGACTCCATTAGCAGCATTAATCCTCCTGCCCTTAAATAGAATAGAGTAATTAAAGTAGGCTTCTGTACTGAATGGAGTGCTGCTGATTTGCATTATCACGCAGGTACCTACGACAATATATACTTGAAGAAACCCACTGGGAAATAAGATTTGCGATCCAAACGATTTCGTCTATGAGAAATTCTTTAGGTTTGGCCAGTTGGTCAGTCTTGATTGTCGAAAACATTTTAACTATGTCTCTTATATACTATGCTTTTCTACAAGTATTGGTATTCACTTGTCTGTGTTGTAAAGTACGGTAATCTATATATATTTCATTGGTCCCATACAAAAAGGATATAAGGTAATATTTGTAAATTGCATTGATTCTTTTAACTCGTTGTTTTTCCCAGGTGATTTTGTTCTAGAGACGCGAGAATAATTTGACTAACTGTAGATTGAATCTGGGAGAGCACGAGGTCCGCGTCGGTGATAATTTTATTTTCTCTGAGACCGAACATCATTAGCTGAATCAAAATTCCTAGACGACCCAGAGAGACAGGCATATGTGTATATATATATATATATATATATATATATATATATATATATATATATATATATGTATATATATATATATATATATATATTAGGTACCCCCGAATCCACGCGCGGCGCCACCGTCGACCATGTATTGTTTTCATGGCCATATGTTGCGGCCCACTAGCGTTTATTTAGTTCAATTCGAATGCTTCCCGCGCGTATCGCATGCGAAAGATATTCAAATTATCTTGTTGTTTTGCAAGTGTAAGGCTAATTCTTAAAATATAAACAAATTTTCAGCGATTTAAACGGAAATTTGGTTATCAAACTTGGCAACATAGTTTTCCGAGTAAAAATATTAAGGTAAGGAATTATTAAACATAATTTTAAGTTATATAAACAAGTTTATCAACCTATTTTCTCCCGGACATGAGAAGCTTAATATCGTGTATCACTTCATGTTTGAGCTTATTGCCCCGGAATGTAGCCATATCACCCATGAATCTGATGCGTCCAGTTCGCGTTCGATTTTGTTTACTTATTACCATTGACGACCAAAATCACAATGACGGTTTTTTGCTCAAATGCATAATTTATATATAAAAAAAATAGCATATGGTTGCATTATTTGACCTATTTTCTTTAAAATGTGTGATTTCCATGTAGAATGATCGAAGAGAAGTTACGTTTTTATCCTCTACAAAATTATCAACCGGCAACCAATGCCGTCATTGTTTGGGTTTCGTCGGCGTTGGTTGCCGGCTGATAATTTTCCAGAGGATAAAAACGTAACTTCTCTTTGATCATTTTACGTGGAAATCATCCATTTTAAAGAAAATAGGTCAAATAATGCAACCATGTGCTATTTTTTATATATAAATTATGCATTTGAGCAAAAACCGTCATTGTGTGGTTTTGGTCGGCGTTGGTCGACGTTTAGCGAGACCCACCATTGACAGCTTCATGGTTGCCATGAAAAAGCAAATATGGTATGATGGAGATGTTTCACATTGTTTTTGACATGCTCATGTGATTTGTTGATCCATAAAACCCAAGTATTCCGAATTTTAATAAAATTGGACCAGTGGTTTAGAGTTAATGTGTATTTCTTTACCGAAATCTTTACAAATTACCACCCTTAATTCTAACACTTATGGTAAAGTCTAGCCAAAAATGCGGGCTAAGAAAATGATTCAAAAAATCGTATCTCCCTTATTTTTAAAGCTATTTAAAAAAATTAAAAAGCATTTTGTTTCTAATAAAGTTGTCTTTCATATGCAACAATAATTTAAAGGTTAATTTTTTTTTGAAAATTTTGTGGGGGTACCTTATATATATATATATATATATGTTGAATAAATTATTGACAGAATTTGAATGATGGTGGAGAAAGAAATGAGGAAATGAGCTTTGATAAAAACACTGTGAGATCGAAACGTCAGCGTTAAATTCTCCTACTATTTCCTCATTTCTTTCATCATCATTCAATATATATATATATATATATATATATATATATATATATGTATATATATATATGTATATGTATAAGTATATATAATATTTATATATATACTTATATATATATATATATACATATATATATACTTATATATATACACACATATATATCCATATATATATATATGCATATATATATATAAATTTATATATATATGTATATATATACATACATAATCTTTTTCAAACATTAAATTTTCACTTTAATTCCGTTTCATCACGATTGAGACTGGCAAGGAGCCAGACATAAACGTACACGGAAACTGATACATAGTGAAACCAATGACTCGAACCCAGCTCGGACGTAACAGGTGAACAGTGACTTAAACCACTGCGGTATCAAGAGATATATAAGTTGAGCACAGTTTCAAATATTTGTATACACGAGTTACATATACACAAATTTTATGCTCAGCTCATCTCCGCTATGATAGTGCAATTGGTAGTATGTACGTCTGGGAAAGTATTATACACACACGCTGAATGGTCCCCAGTACACAGATTTTTTTTTTTTTTTTGGCCACATTAAATTTGCACTTCAATTCCACGTCATCACGATTGAGACTGGCAAGGAGCTTGACGGAAACATATACGGAAACAGATACTTAGTGAAGCCAAGGACTGAAACCCGACTCAGACGTAACAAGTGAACAGTAACTGCGCTATCAAGAGAGATATAAGTTGAACACAGTTTCTTATATTTGTATGCTCGAGTTACATACATATGCACAAATTTTATGTTCAACCCAACTTCGCTCTGATAGTGCAATTGGTAGTATGTACGCCTGGGAAGGTATTATACACACACACACACACTCAATGGTCCCCAGTACACATATATTTATCTTTTTCAACCATATTAATTTTTCACTTTAATTCCATGTCATCACGATCGAGACTGGCAAAGAGCTCGACGGAAAAATATACGGAAACATGTATATATACACGAATTTTATGCTCAACCTAGTCTCGATAGTGATGACATGGATCATCGTCTCTTAAAGGTCCAACCTCATTGCCTTATGTGCTTATGGATAGTGTGCTACCAAATTTGAGTAAGCACATGTCTTGGACATTAAAAAGCATGACGAAAATGAAGATCTACACTTACAACATAAGAACTCTTTCAGAATACCACAGGCTGGAGAGTTTAATGAAAAAACTAGACAATATCAAGTGGGACATTGTAGGACTGAGCAAAGTCTGAAGAGAGAAAGAAAAGCTCATACAGTTAAAGATGGTCACCACCTATTCTACTATAGAGATAGGGACAAAGAATGATCTAGTGAATTAGTATTCTTGATAAACAGAGAGGTTGTTGGTAACGTAGATAGGTTCATTAGTTTATCAGACAGGGTAGCTTGGATTGTGATTTGGCTGTGTAAAAGGTACACTACAAAAATAGTTCAGGTTTATGCACCGACTTCACTGAGCTCAGACGATGAAATTGAGTCCTTTATGATGATTTAAGCCAGCAATGGATCAAGAAAAAAGTAAGCATACGTTGGTAATAGAAGACTTTAATGCTAAAGTGGGGAAGAAGATGGGAGATGAGTCGTGCATTAGGAAGTTTAGAGTAAGTGAAAGAAATGATAGAGGCAAAATGTTAGTCAATTTTGTGGAGAACTACAATATGAGAATAATGAACACCTTCCAAAAGCGTGTAGGTTGTAAATGAACGTGGAGAAGTCCAAATGGATCAACAAAGAATGAAGGAGACTTCATATTAAGAGATGAGAGGAGGAACGTTTGCAATGATACGGTCATAAATAAAGTCAACATAGGTAGTGACCATAAAATGGTAGGTTACACAGCTAAGTTCAGTATCAGTGCCGAGAGAAGTATACTAGTTTTGAGAAAGAAAATAAGCCTTGCAAAGGTTAAGGATAATGGTAAGAAATTTCAGTTAGAAACTAATAATAGATTCCAAGCTCTAAGAATTAACAAGGACACCGTCGAAGATATGAATCTGAATATAGTGAATATCATTAGGAAATCAACAGAGAAAGTAAGAAGAATTATGCAGATTAAAAACAGGAGAAACGAAATAGATTAGTAGAACTAAACAAACTTATAAACAAAAAACAAGAGATCAAAGAAAAGAAAGAGAAACATGGATGAAATAGAGAAAACTATTCGGAAAGTTGAAAGAGAAACATGGATGAAATAGAGAAAACTATTCGGAAAGTTAAAAGTATTAAAGGGAACAAGCGCAGATAGGAAGACAGCGAATGATATGTTTGAAAGATAGAAATGGGGAAATGATTAAATGCAGAGATAGAATAGTAAAAAGAGTAGAAGAATTTTACGAAGAGCTTTACTCGTCGGAGACCATAGTTGAGTCAGTAATTTCATCTGTAGACGTCAGTAATGTACCAGAAATTACAGAGGAAGAAGTAGGATTTGCTCTAGAAATATGAAACGAGGAAAGGCACCTGGGGAAGATGGTATATCGATAGATCCCTTGAAAGACGCAGGGAAAGAAGTTCATATTAAGTTAGTTCAGTTGTACACCCAGTGATTACGTCAAGAAAGCGTTCCTGAATCGTGATGCAATGGTATAGTGAATTTGCTTCATAAAACGAAAAGAGACCAGAAGGACCTTAGTAACTACTGGCCGATTAGCTTGCTATCAAATGTATATAAAGTATTCTCCAAGATCCTTACAAATAGATTGAGTCAAGTTTTAGATGGAAACCAACCGAGACAATAGACAAGCTTCAGGAGCAGATATTCGACTCTAGACCATTTGCAGGCAATGAATCAACTAATAATAATAATAATAATAATAATAAAAAACATAATACAATATACCTCTATGTTTAGCTTTTGTAGATTATGAGAAGGTCTTTGACTCGGTAGAATAAATAGCAATACTAAACTCGCTACGCTCGCAGGGTATAAACATACAGATCGTAATGGCTCTAAAAAAAAATTATGCGAAAGGTGTCTCTATAATTCGACTACATAAAGATATAGAAAAGATCAAGATTGAGAAAGGAGTACGACAAGCGATACAATTTCACCCAAATTATTTACAGCTTGCTTGGTAGAGATTTTCAGAAGGTTGAGTTGGGAAGAGAAAAGTTTGAACATTAATGGCATATATTTGAACCACCTAAGATTTCCGGATGATATTATTTTAGTTTTGGAAAGAGCAGAAGACTTGGAAGATATGCTGAGTGATCTGAACAAGAAAAGTCTTAAAGTAGGTTTACAAATGAATAAGAGTAAAACCAAAGTAATGTTCAACACAAAAGTTAGAGTAAAGTGATTATAATTGATGGTGAGACTCTTGAAAAATTTGAAGAGTATAATTATTTAGACAAGATGGTGAAAATGACGAAAGGTTATGATAATGAAATAAAAAGACGTATTACAATTCGTTGGAAAGTGTCTGGTAAGTATATTAAAATCCTGAGAGGCTATCTATATGGTTGAAGAGTAAAGTTTACAATCAATGCATTGTGCCAGCAACAATCTATGGGTGTGAGAATTGGAAACTAACGAAGGCGATTGAAACAAAGCTAAGTACTACACAGAGGAAAATGGAGAGATCAATGATGGGAATAACGCTGAGAGTTGGGTGTGAGAGTAGACTAAAGTGAAATATATTGTGGAAACGGTAAAAGAGATTAAGTGGAATTGGGCATTTAAGTTAGTGCGAACGACTGATGAGCTATGGAGCAAGTGTGTTACTGAGTGGACGCCGCGAGATGGGAAGCATGGAAGAGAAAGACTAGGCAGAGGATGGAGAGACGAGACTGAGAAGTTTGTAGGAGTGATGTATAACAATTGGCTGGAATACTGAGAAGCTCTCTACCTTATGTTTGAATCGTAAAGTTTACAATCAAAGCATTCTGCCGCCAATAATCTACGGACTTGGAAACTGATGGAGGCGATGGAAACAAAGCTAAAGACTGCACAGAGGAGAATAGAGAGAATAATGATGGTAATAACGCTGAGAGACCGAAAGAGAGGTTGTTGCGTGTGAGAGCAGACTAGAGTGAAATATATTGTGGAGGCGGTAAAAGAGAGGAAAGGGAATAGAGCAGGTAAGTTAGTGCGAACGACCGATGAGCGATGGAGCAAGTATGTTACTGAGTGGACGCCGCGATATGGGAAGCGTGGAAGAGGAAAACCAGACAGAAGGGGGAGGGACGAGGTTGAGAAGTTTGCAGAAGTGACGTGGCAGAAGTTGGCGCGGTCGTGTGAGTCATGGAGTGGTATGAGGGAGGCCTTTGTTCAGCAGTGGACTCAGGATGGCTGATTTGATTAATTGGTTGAGTGATACACACACACACACACACACACACACACACACACACACACACACACACACACACACACACACACACACACACACACACACACACACACACACACACACACACATACACACACACACACACACACACACACACACACACACACACACACACACACACACACACACACACACATATATATATATATATATATATATATATATATATATATAATACAGTATATATATATATATATATATACAATATATATATATATATAATATATATAATATATCTAGATATATATATATATATATATATACATATATATATATATATACATATACATATACATATATATATATATATATATATATATATATATATATATATATATATATATATATATTGTTGAGACATTCTAACAGGTTGACGTAAGCGGAGTAGGAAACACAGGAGTCTTAGTCTTGAGTTTATTCCTGACTAGTTTCGCAAGTATGCTTTGAAAAAGCATACCTGCGAAACTAGTCAGGAATAAACTCAAGACTAAGACTCCTGTGTTTCCTACTCAGCTTATGACATACATACATACATACATATATATATATATATATATATATATATATATATACATACATACATACCTGTACATACATGGATACATACATACATACATACATACATACATACCACATATACCGCACATACATACATACATACATGCATACATACATACATACATACATACATACATACATACATACATACATACATACATACATACATACATACATATATACATATATACACACACACACACATATATATATGTATATATATATATATATATATATATATATATATATATATATATATATCTATATATATATATATATATATATATATATATGACACACAGGAACCCAGAGTCGGAGAAAATAAACTTTGAATAAAGAAGAATCCTATATTTCGGCTATCAACTGTAGCCCTCTTCAGGAAAGTACATAGAGTAGAGTACAGAGTGGACTTATAAGCTACAGAGAGGAAGAGATGTGGACAGATGACCTCACTCAGGCGCGGGGCAAACTGGGGTGGCGGAGGAGGGAGGGGGTGAGGAGGGGGGGTTGTAATATCCGTACCAGCTTGTTAACTGCCGCGCGTGTAATAATGTCAGGTGTCCACTGCCCTTTAGAAATATTAATATTAGGGCATTCCTCAATTAATGCTGATTCAACTATTTTCCTCCTGAAACCGCAGTGGGACTTGAACACTAATCTGGCCTTACCCTAATCGAAAGAATGATTCTTATTTTTGACATGAAGAAATACAGCCGAGTTTTCTTGCCCATACCTAATTGACCTTTTATGTTCTGCCAATCTAGTGTTCAAGTCTCTCTGGGAAATCTAAACCAACTTGACACCGTCAATGGACTTCTCCCCTGCATAACATAAGGAAATGAAGGGATTATCTTTCGTCGCCAGTAACCAGTGATTCTATCATGGATGGAAATATTGTAACGAAGAGGTAGATTCATAAATGTTGTAAAGCAGGGAGGGTAGTTCAAAGGAGGTGTAGTAGAGTTTATAATTTATCAGCACTTTTTCAGTGGAGATTAGTCTTTTACCATAAAAGAATGCTGCAGAGTTCTGGTCCCTTAAGGTATAGATAAATTCATTAAAGTATTGACTACATAATTCTCATATAGTAAATATCCCTTACGAAGTACAGGATTTTTTTTTTTTTTTTTTTTATAAAATCTGTAGAACTCTATGGTACAAAAATATCATCAAGTGCTTAGTAAGGCTATTTTTTGTAATAACTTTCACTTTTCTTACCTACCACCTGGTATGCTCACAGGCATTACTAGACAATTTCATTCAGTTGAACGATATATCGATCAGTTAAAACTCCATTTCGTTAGTAGCCCGCCTCTCAATGGAACGAAACATTCTGGAGTCAAACACAATAGTCTGGAAATTATGTCACCGTGTTTTGAGAGTTGATAATCGTCGTCCAGCGTGCGTTCAATGGCTTCTTGTCACGTATTTCACGTGAACGTTTTCATTTCAGTTATGTACGGTCACGGGAAGTTTGGAGTGCTGGCATAAAAGTCGTCCCTTTTGGAGAATACCCTGTTGGGATTTATGGTCGACTACAAGTCCCAAGTTTACACCTAACCTACCGTCGACCTCGTAGAGCAAATGGTGCGATGGCGAGCAACATATGGTGTTGAAAATGGGTGTATACATTAACCTTTCGGCTGTGACTTTTGACTTCTATGTTTATTCTATATTAGTGCCAGATGGCTTTAGTCAGACGGGGGAAACAACACCAAAGTCAATGAAAGACCCCAAAAATAAATAAATAAATAAATAAATAGATAAATAAATAAATAAATAAATAAATAGATAAATAAATAAATAAATAAATAAATAAATACATAAATAAATAAATAAATAGATAAATAGATAAATAGATGAATAGATAAGTAGATAAGTAGATAAGTAGATAAATAGATAAATAGATAAATAGATAAATAGATAAATAAGTAAATGAATAAATAAATAAATAAATAAATAAATAAATAAATGAATAAATAAATAAATAAATAAATAAATAAATAAATAAATAAATAAATTGAATAAAATAAAAATCTGGGCTCTGTTTTGAGACAACTTTTTGGTGAATACCAGACAATTTCATTCAGATGAAGAACATTTATGGGCACAAACAGGTTAAATTGCCATTGTTTTACCAGACAGAAGGAAGTTAGAAGGTTTACAGTCTCAACCTATTCTACACAGTAATATACTCTATAATGCTCAAGCTAATGGCTGATAATCTTATGGAAATGAAGGAGGTTCACTAACCTAAAAGAGGAAATGTTCGATCGGTACCCTTTTATAGGGTACAGTTTGTCCTGAGTTACATAAAATTCTCGTTTTATTGAATAGTAATTTTATTTATCCATTTATTTATTCATATATCAGTTTATCTTCGAATATTTAATCTTATTTATTTATTTTTGGCTAGCATTTCTGTTTCTTTTTTCCCTTTCTTATTTTTCTTATATTCATCTTCTATTTCTTCTTTTTTTTATTTGCGTTATCAAGGAAATCACCGTGAAGTAAAACGGCATAATTTTCGCAGAGCAAATTAAATGTCGGATGTCTAGGCAGAATCAAATCTAGAATGTCTATCAACACGTCCAAATAATCACGTCTTTACCTATAATGACTCATTGTTCATTTGAACTTATGCAAATTAACTTATACATTTAAGGGAGAAACCAAAGCAGATGTAGTAAGTTTTACATGCTTGTCCCATCCCTCTTCTTGATGTCGGGTAGTGAAATAAAACTACAATACACAAGAAAGAAAAAGAGGAAATAAAAGAAAAAGAAAATTTTGTGTCAACTGTGATGTAAGTGGTTGTCGTTCTGTTCAAATGTTACATTTTTAAATGTTAGAGGGTTTGTTTCATTTACACACACACACACACACACACACACACACACACACACACACACACACACACACACACACACACACACACACACACACACACACACACACAAATATATGTGATATATGTGCATGCATCTCTACGTTTCTGCATGAATTGCATGATTTATTTCTTCTTCTCTTTTGCATGTTTACAAAAGGGAAGAGACAAGGTACCACAATCAAAAGGTTGTATGGTATTTCCTCTGACCACTTAGTAAAAGGTGCTTAGTATGCTCTTAAGTGTGCTAATTGCATTGCACTTAATTCTAAATAGCAGTGGTAAGTCACAAGTTGTGATCATCGTACCTTACGATGGCACAAGTTGTGATCATCGTATCTTACGATGGTTTACGAGTTGCGACCATCGTATCCTACGAGGACGTATATTTATGATCATCGTATCTTACGACGACGTACATTCACGTCTATTGTATCTTACGATGACGTAAAAGTTGTGATCTTCATATATTAGGATGAACCAAAAACTGTGATCATCGTATCATACGTTGATTCAACGTACATTTATGATCATTACATCATACAATGACGTACATTTGGGATGACATGCATTTGTGATCATCGTATCTTATAATGACATACATTTGTGATCATCAAATTTTAAGATAACGATCAATTCGACGCCAAATTACTAATTGCTAATCACTAGATAGGTTGACTTGATGGACCTATACTGAATATACAAAATTAAATGAGATTATGGAGAATCACTCTAAATCCCGTTGCCCTAATGAAGCCCTTTATATGTTTGTTTTAGGCTTAGGACAAAAAATAATATTCAGCCGGTTGAATAAAGTCTTTAGCTTCATGGCACCAAAAAAAAAAAAAAAAAAAAAAAAAAAGAGCATCAATACGAAATAGAAATGTGGACTGATGAATAAATTGACTGATTGGCAAATTCATTAATAACTAGTCACCAATAATTAAAAAAAAAAAATTCTCTCTTTTTTTTTTTTAAACTAGTCCATGATAAATGTAAATCTTTTTTGGCCTGGATCTATTAAAAATAATGTCAACAACGCTTTGGGTTGATAGCAAGGTATCTTTCAAGGCTTTCAACACTGAAGTACTTTATGAATATTGGTATGATTAACAACAGATGGGATTTTAGAGTTAAGAAAACGGAAACTGTCTTGAAGACGTTTATATAAATTGAAATCTTCTCTCCGAGGGTAACCCATCTCCTCAAATACACAAGATTCATTATTCTTAATCAAGACCATAAGGTTGAGGTTCCTCACTATTTTGAAAAAATGCAGGATTCTAGGGATGAAGTTAGATCCTTGTGAATAGGTAGAATTTTTGTAGATTGCTGTTCTACTTGCTCTGCACAGGGATAGTTTTACCCTGGCTAAGGCTAAACTAAGTCACCGAAACTAAAGAACAATTCGTCAATTTTTGTATGGATGTTAAGCAAAAAGGAGTGTTTGATGATGTAGATGGTACTTGAGACACTAAAGGCGCTGTAGGAGATGTTAGGATAAGCGTAGGTGTATTCAGAGGCCAAAGATATAGCTCAAGTGCGCTGGTGGTATAATCGGAAACGTGCTAGTCCTGCATTTACTTAGTTGTTGGTTGGAATTCTGCTCTTTTCCCCAATGCCCAAAAGTACATAGGACAAAGGTGACGTCATCGACCGCAGCCACTCAGCGCCTCCTGGCTTATGCTATCGCTTTCTTCTTCACAGATATTTTCATCCTAGTGCGATCCCTGCCACAGTTAATCCTTCATTCGCAGAAGTTTTGTTATATCAGGCAACCGAAACTCACAGAAGATTGCATCAGGGAAGGACAGGATCTCATCCGACTCCGCTTGGTGTATGCCACAAAGCAGTCCACAGAAAGCTGCCGTGATGAATGGGTAAATCATATTTCTATAGGTGAAATAAAAAAGATAGATATGCAATGTATCTGTTCTCTATAAACAAGTACTCAGAAGTAGTGTTGATAACTTTTACAGGAAACATAGCACATTTTATAAAGGAAATGTGAATGAAATTGGTAAGATACAGTATGACGCGCAGTTTATATGAAGAGATTAAATGCAAGGAAATAATTATTTGAAAATAATAATGAAAAATATATCATAAGTTACTGTATTTCCATTTGTTTTTGTCTGTTATAGTATCATTATCATCATCATTGCTGTAATGTCATTATCATCATTATTGCTGTAATGTCATTATCATCGTCATCATCATCATCAATACTATTATTATCATTATCATCATGATGCTCACAACTACGACTACCACCGCCACCACAACCATCACCACTATCTCCATCTCCATCTCCATGTTCATCATTATATAAGAAGGAAGTTGTTAGCCACTGCTGCACCAGTCACTCCATTAAGGACAAGCAACGGCAAGCGGTACCGAAGCCCGTTATACTTTTGTTCGATGTTTTATGTTTCCAACCACCCATCCTCGCAACATTTCGTGACACATTGAAAAAACCGGCCTGGTCTCAAGGACAAGCCTCATGCTCACCACTTCACGGCATAACACATGACGCCTCTTTCTTCAGACCGATATGGAGTTTTCGAAATAGAACTCATGGTCCTCCACTAGGGAGGAGACTGAAACTCTCCCCAACATTGCTCCAGTTGAAGACCATGGGAAGTGTCTTGATGCCTCCGAATCTTAATAAACCGTTTATATTGATTGAGAACTCATTTGTTTCGTGTTTGGCCTACATCTTAATAGAATAGTCTGGTATCAGTGTGGATAAATATTGTTAAAATACGTCATCATTGAGAGGGTGTGTTATTCCTTTTGCACATCAAGAGATTCTTTAGTTTGTTGCCGCAAATTACGGGCGATATTGTTATTTCTTCGTGAAGATTTATCTCCAATTATAAAGAAATGCTGCATGGCTCTGGTTTGTTTTGATATCAATGAAGTCACTAAAATATAGACTGCATTAGATTTATACAGTGAATATCCCATACGGAGAACTACAGTATAAGCAGACGTTGAGTAATAGAGACGAGACTGTCCGCTTAATCTGTGACAGTGAGGCGCTTCCCTCAGCACAATGTTGAGGCAGAAGTAACGAGTTCATGAGTCGCGTCTTGCAGCGTAGACATCGTTGGCTTTTGCTTCCTTATATCAACAATTGGTCTTCAATACTCCCCCTGAAAGCTACAGACAGTAAGGGTAAAAAATACTTATGAGAGATGTGCTGGTTAAAAGCATGATCAAATCGAAGGGAACTAGAGAAGGCGGTTGAATACTTGAATTATCCAAAATAAAAGGTTGAACAGATGCATGAACTCGTGGTTCAGCATTCTCGAGTGAAAAGACAACACGACTACCATTGCAGAAGAAGAGAGAGGAGAAACGTAGTCAAAGTGAAATTGTTGGTGTTGCTGGCGAGGTGCCAGAGGATACGAGAAGAGCTGTAGAGAGTAAGATTTTTACATTTCCCCATTGACGACTTTTATTTTCAAGTCAGAGAAAAGATTTGGCATGATTCTGGGCAGATATACGAAGTTTATGATTTTGGAGGTTTCAAAGGTAGTGTAACGGGCACAGACACCGTATATCCTGGAAGGAAGAAAAGGTGTTGCAAAGTGCCTGATGTTGAGATTCAAAATTAAGAAAAATTACGGATGATATACAACTCCTACAAGAGTATTTAGTCCATACTTCTT
>NC_134799.1:51886868-51901868 GCF_046742065.1 Oratosquilla oratoria
AACCCGAGACAATTTGGATTTAAACAGGGAAGATCATGTGTCACAAATTTTATCTGTATCTACTCAAGACTAATAGATATAATACAAGAAAGGGACGAATGGGCTGATTGTGCTTTCCTAGACTTACAAAAAGCCTTCGACAGAGCATCACAAAAATATTAAGAAAACTGGAAATCATAGGACTGTTGAACTGAATGAAGGATTTCTTGCATGGAAAGAAAATGAGGGTAATAATCATGTGAATGACATGTATGAAGATGTGGAATGTTACATGAGCTTATTTGCAGATGACACAAAATCGCCGAGGAAAGTGAATACTGAAACGGATTGTGAATCGCTGCAGAGAGGACTGGATATGGTTTGGATATGGAGTCAGATGTGGGAAGTGAACTTGAACATCAAGAAACGTAGCATAATGGAATTTGAAAAAAAAAGAATATCAGGACAATATAAAATCGGTAAAAAGGAAGAAAAGAAAGTGGGATCTGAAAAAGACCTGGGAGTAATCATCACAAATGACATGTCCCCTGATAAACAGATAAACAAAATTGTCAGGGAATCCTACAACTTACTAAGGTGGCTTTTACCTACTTGGAAGAAGAAATAGTGAAGAAAATACTAGTCACACTAATAAGACCTAGACTGTAGTATGCTGCATGACTATGGTCACCCAGTATAAAAAAAAAAAAAAGGAAAGATTCCAGAGAGCAACTACGAAGATGGCGACAGCACTTTCAAAACTGTAGGCTTGTAGTTGCGGGCTAAGCCGGCACCTTTGCCCAAAACGCATAGGGATTGTTGGGGCAGGGAATTCTCGCTGCTGAAAATTGAAGAGGATTGCTGGATTTGAACCCATAACTAATCGGATGCGAGAACAGCAATAAGAATAACGATAACAATAATGATAACAATGATGATAAAACAAAACATCGAACTCAATTAAATTAACGTTCG
Source organism: Oratosquilla oratoria (assembly GCF_046742065.1). Classification (NCBI taxonomy): domain Eukaryota; kingdom Metazoa; phylum Arthropoda; class Malacostraca; order Stomatopoda; family Squillidae; genus Oratosquilla; species Oratosquilla oratoria. The sequence continues at coordinate 51,887,823 of NC_134799.1, forward strand.
TAGGATAGAAGATTATATTTCATTCACTGAAGACACGGTGGTAAAACTGTTTCTATCTACTTTTATGTTAAATGTACTCCCTAACAGGTCTAGTTAATTATGTGTTTCTTGTGAATCCTTTCCAGCGTGTGAATACGTTTGCCGGATATCAGAGAATTAAGAAAATATACTTTTACTGCGGCTACACGTCGATTCCTTAGTGGTACTCAAACAACTGCAACACTAAATCCTCTTGATGGAACTTTGTAGGAAATTATAGTGCACTACGAGTATATTGTGCCTCATGATTTATCAGTGATAGTAATAACAGAGAAAGCGGGTAATAGTCCACATAACAACAAAGCCACTCTTTGTTTGAGTCATGTCCTGTCCTTCCCCATTCAGTGTTATTATAGTGTATATCAAATTATTCTCCTTTTCCAGTGGCCATCATCTATCTGTCTACACGTATATTCCCTTACGCGTGTCATCTCGCATCAGCCACCTCATCTGCTGGCATTTTTATTTGGATGCTTTCTGAGAATTAACGACTCATTTTTTTTCCTTCTTAATGGCGTAATTTCCCGATTACGTTTTCCTGTGGGCTAATGACATCATATAATGGATTTTTTCTATCCTCTTTTTATTCTTCTTAGGGAGGAGGGGGTATACCATGGTCGGTGGGCGTTTGACAACGAAGTGACTTGGTTGTTAATGAATTTAGGTAGTTGGTTTGATTCTAGTTTTCTTCCTCTTTTGAAGTGTGCATTTCTTTTTTAGCAATAAAATCTGAATCATCTATTATTGTTCGTTTCCTGTTTTGGGATCACACTGTAACCTCCTACTTAATGTTTTCATAGTTACTTTCTTGCTTTGTCTTGGCGGTGCCATACTTATGTTCTAATAGAATTCTCTACTTTCTGATTGCCGTTTTATCCTCTACTTATGTTCCTTTCCTGCCTCGGTAATGTAAAGGCTAGCTAGAATAACCTCCTTTGGATTTTTTGACTATTAATATATGATTTTATTCAAGTGAAGACTGTCTCAATTCACCTGTTTGTCATGATGATGTCCTATAGAGAGTTCGGTCTTGTTATCATCAAGTAAATTTATTCAGCTGTGAGCTGAACCCCGTGGCGATGAGGCCTTGACCTTGGCCTTGACTTTGTTTGTCATGATAATGTACTATAGAGAGTTTGGTCTTGTTATTATCAAGTAACTTTATTCAGCTGTGAGCTGAACCCCGTGGCCATGAGGCCTTGACCTTAGCCTTGACCTTGTCCTTGACCCAAATACTTTCATAATTCAATATTGACATACGGAGACCATTGTCTATTCGTTATTTTTCTATTGATCTATTTTTTTTAATATAAATGTTTTTGTAAATTGATCCGACCCCTCCTTTTATTATTTTTGTGTGTAAGCAAAGTAACAGAATAACTCGACCAAAATGAATACCCTGCCCCGGAGTTGACAGGCTGAGATGATTTTTCTTTATAGCTGTTTCCTACTTAAGTATTTCTTTGATAGCCTTACCTGAATAAATAATCATTCAATATATGTCACCATGCTTTAGATAATGAAATGCCGTGTCCTGTTGGATATACTAATCTATTTTATTTGCATTGGTCCTTTGTAAATTTAATAAAATAGTATATTTTGCTTAGAATGAAATATATACGGTATTCCATGATATGATAATACAGATTAGATTATTTCACATAGAGAGACCAGCCTATATTCCAACAAATCCTTTGGCGTTACTATGAGTCGCTAATTCTTTTCTGATTACAGGAATTATTTAGCTAAATCACAGTTGATGCAGCGTCCTTTTTTGACGTCTTAAAGTTTTAGATGTGATATATTTTGAGAAGAACACCGTCGTATATCTTGATTTCTTTTCTACGTGGGCAATATGTCATCTCATTTGTATTGCATTTTCCTCTCCGTTCCACCGTTTTCTATTTGTTCGGGACAAACGGCGCAATATCCTGGCCATGTTCTGTCAGAGAGTAAATTTACTAATGGGGACACAAGAACCTGACAGACAATATAACAAAACTATAGAAATTATTTTTTACTATGAAGTATTTAATATATTTGTATATTTTCGAATTAGAACAAGATATTTGTGCAGTTTCGTTATATCTCGTCTGGAAATATGCTTCTGATATTTTTTCTCTTGATTCATTTATCAGGTTTTATGAGGAACAGTTGTTTTCCTCGTAACTATGAACTTAGATTGATCTTTACCGACTACTAGTAACTGCCATGTTCCCGTTATGTCTCTCATCACTTATCCTAGATTTGTGTATTGTTGTTCTGTAACCTTCTGGGGAAGACCTACTCAACAGTGACTTGAATCATTATTCATCCACTAACTGCCACTAGTTTTTGTTTTGTGGATTCATTTGGAAGTTCCTTTGGTCCACTCGGGGTCTTAAGACCACAACTTATGAACCAATCCCTTTGACCTTCTTGGCATGTTATGTAATATAGATTCAGTTTTACTTTAATCAACACTGGCAGTTTTTTTTTCAGTTGGGGGATGGGAGCCAGACAAATACGAGGTCTTCATAGTTCAAGGTTTCCTCAGCTAAATAGAATAGTCTAGCATCTCCTTCAAAACCTAAAAATCATCACCCTCTAGAAATTGTTAAACCGATTACTGATAATCTACTTTCTGGACATAGAATAGATTATTCTACTATGAAATAGGCCATTTTTACAACAATATCCCTTCTCAACTACAATAATTTGGTTTGATACCATTATATTCATTTTAACCATAACCTTTACAAAGAAGAGACATAATGTAAAAATTATATAAATTGAATTACGAGATAATTATATACAGAAGATTTAGAATAGAATAAAAAGTGTGTAATGAAAGATACTGATTAATCTGTAAAAATAGAAAGGAGTGAACCCCCCCCCCAAAAAAAAAAAAAATGACACGAAGCTATTTGAAAAGAATCGTAGAATAATAATAATAATAATAAAATCAATATAATGGCGACCTCCTACAGAAACTACTACGCAAGGAAATCAACCAACAAGCAATATGTATGCGTACAACTCACAAAGATCTAAGCATCTCCAAATTATATTTCATGGCTCTAGGAATTAAATAGTTCTCTAAAACATAGCCTGAAAACGATACTCGGGAAATAAGGACAATCATATAAGGCAAAGGTCTACTAAAGGTTTTCGTGTTAAAAATTAATTACTAACAATTCTTATGTTAAGGTTGCGAAGAGCAAATACATATAAGGTATCCATAAAACAAAAAAGAAAAAAAATCAGGTTGAATTAATTATAACTGAAGGGCACCGTAGTACATAAATGGTATGATTCGATCAGATTGTAAAGCCTTAAAACAGGAATAAACATAATTTTGCAAGGAATATAAAAATACTGAACCACATATTTGATCAGTACTATTCTGGTGCATTCGTACAATATACATATACATATACATATTCATATACATACATATATATATATATATATATATATATATATATATATACGCAAGCAATCACGTCACTGTGATACAAAAATGGAAAATAACCACAGAAGAAAGGTAACTTGTAGACAGTAAGTACTTTCGTATATTACATCTTCAGACTAAAGATGTAATATACGAAAGTACTTACTGTCTACAAATTTCCCTTCTCCTGCGGTTAGTTTGCATATATATATATATATATATATATATATATATATATATATATATATATATATATATATATATATATATACAATATTACAAATTTTAGAATAAACAAATAATTCCTGAATATCTTATGGCTTATTTGTCTAAATTTCATCATATATAGAAACTTCTATTAACCTGAAAGCATTTAATAAATTAATGAAAATTCTTGTTCTTACAAGCTATCAGATAAAGCTCTACTTGTCTCTCTTTTCAAACATGAAATGTTTATCTAACCCAACCACATGGTGTACCCCCCTTCAGGTCAGAGCGTACAATATAAGTTTTACGCAGTCCATATTTCATAGACTTTAAGTGACATATCAGGAAGGTCTTGAAAATGATGTCTTGTGATCGAAAGATTTAAGCCCTTGATCTCTCTAGCTCCATCTCAAAAAGAGTCTCCACAAGAGAGAGACCCTGATAGAGGAGACGAAAGGAACGACCACAGAACACCTTCATGGCTGGGAAAAATTGACCGAACCTCTCGAGAGTTGTTTCAGATGGGAAGGGCGTCTGAATGGAAGCTTGCTCGGAGAGACCGTGGTGACTGGTGGCGCCATGTGAAGCAACGCGTTCCCTGGTCGTATGCTCCAAAATGATGATGACGAGAGGGGGTCACTTGCGAAGTCTTCTTTACGCAACGCCAGAGGAGGTTCTTGAGTTCAGTTGGCTTTTATTTAACTAAGAGGATGTTTCATAATACTGTCACAAGTCTTCCGATAGTCCTCTGCAAAGAAATTTTTCTCGGAATCTCTATAGAAGACAGTCGTGGTGATATATTTTCTCTTTTCTCTGGAGTGTTCGTACGTCTCCACCTCCATGTTGAGCTTGCTATGTCTGGCGACTCCTTGGCAAAGAAGAAGCCGGTGGAATGCATTTCTGCTAACAGAGTCCGCTGTGGCATTTTACTACAACATTCTGCCAAAAAAAATATGTATACATATACGATGTTTGTTGTGCTGGTAGAGTTTTCTCTAACGAAAGGTAGTTTCTACTGTAATGTAACGCAAAATTATTAGTTAACAAATAACAATAAACATTATCCATGTATAATGGGAATTATAACCAGACTATGCCAGAATATGCCAGACTAGTTTATTCAGCTCAAGGGTGGACAAATCATAATTTTGATCGATCAAGTCATCGATAGTAGCCTAAAAAATCACGGGAAGTACTGCACAAGATATATGGTCTCCTGATAAATGGCCCAAGTTTTAGCCCAAAACTCCAACCCTTTAAGGTATATGGCAGTCTTAATGGTGGTGGGGGTAATGTGGTGTGTGTGATTCACCACGTCCTTGGATCACATGTTTGGTTTGTGATCGACAGCTATTACACTCCCGGATGAGAGTTCAGAGATCATATATTGTCAGATATATGGGTAATACTGCGACCTTAACACACACACATACCATATATACACAATGTATTGCCCGCCTGAGTTAGAGTGCAGATTTACAGTTCCGTGATGCTGAAGTTTTCAGCTATGGGCGGGATACGAATTCAGATCAATGAATTAGTGGTCGACAACGGTACCAATGCACCGTTGAGCAGTGTGTCTGAGTCTGTGTGTGTGTGTGTGTGTGTGTGTGTGTGTGTGTGTGTGTGTGTGTGTGTGTGTGTGTGTGTGTGTGTGTGTGTGTGTGTGTGTGTGTGTGTGTGTGTGTGTGTGTGTGTGTGTGTGTGTGTGTGTGTGTGTGTGTGTGTGTGTGTGTGTGATGATAATTGTTCAAGTCTTCGCACAAACTAGAGTTCTGAAGCAAAAAATTTGTGTCTGGCATAACCCAAAACAAAATCTACCAAAATCCCTTCTCTTACTCTCTTCCACCTCCTCTTCTTAATCCTCACTCCTCTTCCTTCTCCTCTTCAGTCTTTTCTACTCTTCCTCCTCGTCTTCCTCTTCCTCCTCACTCTATTCATTCTCTTCCTATTCATCTTCTTTCTCTTCCTCTTCCTCATCCTCCTCTTTTTCCCCATGCGTTTCCTCTCTTTTCCCTTTCACATTCTACTCCTGACACTGTTCATAACATCACTCCATTTTCATCGAAATTTATCTTCATATCTCACTAATTTCCTATTTGCCTCTCTCAATTAGAGTTGGTTATTCTTCTTTTAACCTCATTATCCCTTTTTCTCTTTCCTATTATTCCTTTTCCATCCTCTAGTCCCTTATTGCCCTAACCTCCATCTTCCCCTCGGAGCCTCAAGCTCTCCCTCTAAAGGATCAGAAAAGAGAACAGTCCTAAATCCTTACACAGGTGTAAGAGCGACCTCATATTGGGAATAAGGTCTTTCACTTCGGTGAGGGTCAGGTCCTTAGATGACAAGAACCATTTGGTGTTCGCGCCGAGGTAAAGGATCATAGATCTTCTTTCATCTCGGCACATGTTCTTAAAAAAAGCAGGTACACACACATACGCACACACACACACACACACACACACACACACACACACACACACACACACACACACACACACACACACACACACACACACACACACACACACACACACACAATCGGCCCGGTGGCGGATTGGTAAGGCACTGGCCTCACAAGCCGGAGAACCGGGGTTCGATTCCCCGGCCGGCCGGAGACAAGTTGGGTTTGTCTCCTTTCACGTGTAGCCCCTGTTCACCTAGCGGCGAGTAGGTACGGACGTTAGTCAAGGAGTTGTGACCTTGCATTCCCGGTGTGTGGAGTGTGAGTGGTCTCAGACCTACCCAGAGATCTGCTAATAATGAGCTCTGAGCTCACTGCCGTAGGGTGGTGTCTGGCTGTCTCAAAAAGAGGCTGCAGCAGATCCGAGGTGGAGGTGAATACACACACACACACACACACACACACACACACACACACACACACACACACACACACACACACACACACACACACACACACACACACACGCACATACACACACACACGCACATACACACACACACACACACAGACACACACACGCGCGCGCGCTCGTTTTCATATACGTATATAAAGGTGTGTGCCATTGTGACAAGTGGAAATAAGCTCCATCGCAAGGACTCGAATCTTTGCCTTAGCGACTGGTTATTATGAAGCAAAGACGATAGCATTGAGCCATGCCAGACCCTATAAAAGGAACGACCTAGACTATGACATGGTAGTTCTCCGAGGGCACTAGACTTGGCTCAGTCTCTTTTCTAATTGCACCGAGTCTTTATTTTGGCGAGCCATCCGACAAGTTGTGTGCCATTGTGACAAGTGGAAACAAGCTCCGCCGCAAGGACTCGAACCTTTGCCTTAGCGACTGCTTATTATGAAGCAAAGACGATAGCACTGAGCCATGCCAGACCCTACAAAAGGAACGAACTGGACTAATGCATTAGTTATGTGTGTTAACTCATCTTCCAAAAAGGCCTTACTGCAATTCCGAAAAGCTCCGAGGAAGAAACTTATGAGTACGCCGGTTTTTACTCGTTTACTGTGTTCTGAGAAATAGTGTACAAAGTCGTCGCTGTTAGTGGGTTTTCTGTACACTATGAATCTTACTCCTTCATCCCTCCTATGTACCAACGTGTCAAGGAATGGTAACTTGTGGTCAGCTTCCATCTCTACAGTGAACTGAATATTCTTATTGACATTGTTGAGTCTATTTAACTTATGTTCAATGATGGTTTTCTCTGGCATTATCACAATAATGTCTTCCTCATATCTCAACCACCTAGTACCTCAGCCCATGATCCTTATATATCTAAGTTAAATAGACTCAGCACTGTTAATAACGATATACAGGGGGTTTTGACGGGTTCACATATACGGTCAGTCCGGAAGTCATTAGCTCGGACAGATTCTGATCACGAAGGATACGCGTACTTTGGGTCAGGTCACCTGCGGGCGCGGGGTCAACAGCCAGGTCAGCGATTTGGACGAAATGTTAACCTACAGTATACGATTCAATTCTAAATGCACAAAATAAATTAATTCCCCTCAAGTCAATACGGAAGAATAGTAATACTCCCAAATGGATGACAGACTGACTGAAACATGAGATCGGAATGAAAAGAGGACTTTGCGTAAGAAAAAAAAAACGGAAAACACACCTTAGATCTATATATAACGATATGGCAAAACTGGTTAAAAAGAATACGAGCACAGCGAAGCGTAACTATGAAATTAAGATTGCCATACAAGCGAGATCCAACCCAAAGGGTTTCTTTCATCTCTACAGAACAAAAAAATAAGGAAAGAGTAGGCCCAATTCAAAATGATGAAAATGTCATGATAGAATTGGAGGAAAAATGAGTGAAGCGTTTAACAAATATTTTCACAAGGTGTTTACTAAGGAGAGGTTAGACAAGGTACCTGACTGTGATCCGACTTTCATTGGGGATGAGGAAAGTAGACTATCTAATATCAGCATTAGTAAGGTAGAAGTAGTCAAGCAGATTAAAAGACTTAAAACTACAAAATATCCTGCTCAAGAAGAAATCTTTCCGAAAGTGCTTAAAGAGTATAAATTGAAAATTTGCGGCCAGTTAACAGAAATATTTAACAAGTCGGAAGACACTAGTTTGTGCCTATTGCTTGGGGGAAAGCAAACGTTGTTCCTGTTTTCAAATAGGGTGATAAATCGTCTATATGCAGGCCAGTCAGTGATGTGTGACTAATCTTCTATCCTTTATTACTAAAGTATATAAGGCGTCAGGTAACAATGATAGCTACGATGTTATTTACCTTGATTTTGCAAAGCGTTCGACTCGACAAGATGCCCCACCAGAGACTACTAAATAAAATCGAATTCCATGGCATAGGAGGAATTTTTTTAGCATGGATTAGAGCTAAGATCAGTGACAGAAAACAGCGGGTCACCAAAAGTTGTGTAAAATCCGGGTGGGTGAAGTGATTCTAGTGGGGACACCAAGGGCTCGGTTTTGGGTCCCTTATTGTTCATTATGTACATAAATGACTTGGACATTGGGATTGGTAGTGATGTTAGTAAGTTTGCGGACGACACTAAAATAAGACGCCTGATTAGATCAGGAGACTACGCCGATATTCTGCAGGACGATCTTAACAAATTGTTCACATGGTTGGTGAAATGTCAAATGAACTTCAATATCTCAAAGTGCAGCGTATTAAACATAGGGCTACACAACCCTGAACAGAGATATAGCTTAGATAACACGTTTTTAGAGAAAACTGAATACGAGAGAGACTTGGGAGTTCTAGGGAGTCCTCAACTTAAATCCAGGAGACGGTGCATTAGCGACAGGAACAAAGCAAACAGAGTATTAGGTTTCATTGCTAGGACGGTTACGAATAGAAGTGCAGAGGTATTTATCAAACTCTATCATTCGTTAGTTAGACCTATCCTTGACTATGCGATACAGTTTTGGTGCCCGTCTTATAGAATAGACATCAGTTTACTAGAATCAGTACAGAGGAGAATGACCAAAATGATACATGGGCTCAGAAATTTATCTTACGAAGAGAGGCTTAGGCAAATTAGCCTACACTCTCTGGAAAGACGCAGAGTGCGAGGTGATCTAATAGAGGTGTTTAAGTGGATCAAAGGCTTTAACAAGGGTGACGCAAACAAGATCATCATATTAAGACAACAAGGCAGGACTCGTAATAATGGGTTTAAACTACACACATTCAGATTTAAGAAGGAAATAGGCAAGAATTGGTTTACTAACAGAGTGGTCAACAAAAGGAACAGACTTAGTTACCATGCAGTGAGCGCTGAAATTATCATTTGTTTTAAGACACGGTTAAACAACTTTATGGCTGGGGATGACAGATGGTAATACAAATGGAACTGCCTAGTGTAGGCCTCATGGTCTCTTGCCGTCTCCTTCATTCTTATATTCTTATGTTCTTATGCACACACACACACACACACACACACACACACACACACACACACACACACACACACACACACACACACACACACACACACACACACACACACAGAGACCAACGGCGCAGTGGTAGCGTACGCAACCGCCGTTACAGTGGTCCGAGTCTGAATCCCGCCCAGGGCTGAGATAATTTCAGTATCGCTTCGCTGCGAGTCGTTACTCCAGCTCTCGTGGGCAGGGAGTTGTGTGTGTGTGTGCGTGTAAGGTCACAGCATTACCCGTAGATCGGTTATAATATGAACTCTGAGCTCTCTCTCGGGAGTGTAATAACTGTCGATCACGAGTTCGATAGATCTAAGAGTATAATGAATCACACACACATACACACACACACACACACACACACACACACACACACACACACACACACACACACACACACACACACACACACACACACACACACACACACACACACACACACACACACACACACACACACGCACGCACACACGCACACATGCACACACACAAACACACACACACACACACACGTACGCACACACACACACACACACACACACACACACACACACACACACACACACACACACACACACACACACACACACACACACACACACACACACACACACACACACACACACACACACACACACACACACACACACACACACACACACACACACACACACACACACACACACACACACACACACACACACGTACACACACACACACAAACACACACACACACACAAGACCCAGCTGGCGTTGCTCCTCTCCTAGATACTATAATTACAAGAGTTGAACACACACATTCACCTTAATGAGGACTGTCAAGAACCAACACAAGAAGCAAGCAGCAGGTACCGGGATTCGAACTCACGACTACCTGCTTATGAGTTCGAACACGGTATTCAGTGAACTTCCGAATGGCCTCATACTTTTAACTAAAAGGGAAATTTAAACTAAACTAAACGAAACTAGAATGAGATAAGATGAGATAAAATGAAGTACGATTTAATAAGATTATCAGTCCTTAGCCTGAATAAGATATAAAAGAACATTATCGGATCTAAATAAATTAGTAACTAAATCTTAGAAGTGATGAGAGTGCAGAACTCACCCATTCCCCCTCTAGAGTGATCCACCCCAACAGGATCCTTTGCATAACTCTACCGGGAGCTCTTGAGAGCTCTTCATAAGATATCGCAATAAATCCTTGACGCAAAGTAACTCAAGCATTTAAATGATTGTTAAGCAAAATATATGGCCGACTTGTAATGCGTATAGGATGATACATAGGGTATCCTTAAAATCTGCATCTAGTAAATCTGTCCGGCCATATGCAATATATCTTAGGCATGTCACGAACAGGCATACCGATCCAAGGGGGAAAATGGAGGACGTGCTGGAAATATACTTTTTTGACCCCTTTCGATATGATGGAATAATAAGAAGAGATAATATACTTATTGAACTCAGATAATTGCCCTCTGCCTGAAACATACTCCTGTCCACGTTTTTTAATATGGCTTTATGATTGCATCAGATATTATTTTTCTTAAACTCAAATAATCGTATTTTACTGTTAGGGGAGCGTGGGATATTGTTTAGTAATAGATGCCTTTGAACGATACATCATCCCCATGAACATAATCATATATCATCAACATATGTATACTCCTTTTTTATTACCCAAGTATGTAGTTAAACTTTTACTCATTCTTTAAGAATATATAGTATATTACATCATATTTTTATACCATATTTTTTCTCAAGCAGTTACTACTTAGTTTCAGGTACACAAATTGTTGACTCATTCTGGAAATAAATGTCGATTGGACTAAAAAAAAAAAAAAAAAAATCCTCAGTGTTTCGATGATATACTGGATTTACAAATTTGAGGTAGGGGTTGTAGTTCGATGATACAAATAAGGAGTGCATTATTTTTTTTTTAGGATTTTTTCAAAATAAAAGAAAGTGAGAATGGTGTTATGGTAATAATGTTTCATACTTTTTCATGTTTTTTATGTTTGTTGATTTTGTATGTCTCAGTTTACTTGAATGACCAGAGTATACACAAGTATGGCCTACAGTTCTGGTCTAGATTCTAATTTGCCAACAATAATTTTCTGTGGATACTAAAAGAGTTTGATTAAGGAACACAAGTGAATTATTTCAATTAAACAAAGAAATGAATACACAGACACAGACAATCGCACACATACGCACACGAGCTTAAGAGCCGTCAACACCTATCAACTTGAGCTCTGAAGGCTGCTGAATAAGATGAGAATATTTTTAATAGTGCAAGGAAAACAGGAAGTCTTGTTTGTATTGAATGGGAGGTGGAGCAATTGTGGTAATTCAAAATGGTTTCTCTGCAGTGTTAAATTGACTTAATGAGAGAAAATGCAAGAAAATAAAAACAATGATTTTGAGCCGAATGTCGACTCAAAAGCAAAGCCATCTAGGGGCGTCACAACGAGGTCTAATGTAAGCAGAGGCTTTGAATCGGCAGGAAGATTTCGACTGTATAATGAAGACTCTTTTCTGGTTTTGGTTAATACGAAAGAAGAAATTTGAGTAGACTCTTAGACATGGAAAGGGAGATGAGTAATAATAGAAAATGGTGGGAGAACAAATTCATAGAACTAAGAAAGGAGATTGTAGAATTAGCGAAATGTTTAACCCAAGCTAACAAGGAGATATGTGATCTGAAGAAAAAAATCTGAATTAAAAAATTAGCTAAAGGGATTAAAGAATTATGTAATAGAAGTTAAATGTGAAAATGAAAAGATGAAAATTAGTTATACTGCCAATAGTGAGAATTAAAAAAAGAAATTTGTAAATAACAAAATACAGGCAATGTCTGAAAGAATTGAAGAAAACTTAAAGATTAAAGAAGGGAAAGAAGAGAAAATGAAGAAATTGCTTTTAAAGAAATAATACAACCATAAATGCAGGAAAATATAAAGGATACAATAATTCAAGTAATTAAAGAAAAGGCAAATTGGGTTAAAGATACAGTGGATAGAAAAAAATGTGTTGTAGTATATGGGCTAAAGCAAAAATATGGTCTGATGAGGTACATGGGAGAAAAAGTAGAAAAATAAACAATAATATAAATTCTAAAAGAAATACAAAATGATGACCAGGAAGTAGAGATAGATATAGAAGAAATGTATAGAATGGGACAATATTCTAAGGAAAGAAATCGATTTCTAAATATAAAACTAAGATTGTAAATGGTAGTAGAAGACATATTAGAAAAAGCAAGTAAGTCGGCAAGGAGCGAACATTACAACAAGATATGGATAAAAAGAGAAATGTGTGTTGAGGAAATAGAAAGAGAGAAGACGATAAGAGGTAAAGCCAAGAAAGAAAAGAAAAGAAAAAAAACGAAAAGAACGGAGACTGAAAGCAAGGAGTTCTATTGGAGGGTCATAGATATGAGGTTGAGGAAATGGTACATCAAAGTTAGCGAAACAAAAACAGACAACAGAATGGAGAAAGAAAAAAACTAAAAGTGGCCTATACTAACACTGACGGATTAATCTCAAGATTGAATGAATTAAATTATTACCCGTCACATAAAAAAGCAGACATACTGGGAATTGTGGAGACACTGATTATACAATTATTGAAATGGAAATAGAAACGAGAAATAGGGAGGAGGAATCATGTTCTTGGCAAAGAAAAACTTAAATGTAACGAAGGTTATCGAGGATAAAAACAGTGTGGAAACGATCATGATATAAGTCGAAGACAGTGACATGAAAAGTAGAAAGTTTGTGAGATTTATGTGCCCCCAAAAGCGGGTTCTTGGAAAGAGAGCGAGCATTCAAAAATGTTAGACGATACAAGGCATTCATTAAATGAGATACTACAGGAAGGAGGTAACCTGGTATTTATGGGGGATTTTAACTGCAAATAAATCTGTTGCGAGGAGATGACAGTGAAAGGCGGAGAGGACCTATGGGGAAATATATCACTGAGTATGACCACACACACAAACACACACACACAAACACACACACACACACACACACACACACACACACACACACACACACACACACACACACACACACACACACACACACACACACACACACACACACACACACACACACACACACACACACACACACACACACACACACACACACACACACACACACACACACACACACACACACACACACACACACACACACACACACACACCACCACACACACACACACACACACACACACACACACACACACACACACACACACACACACACACACACACACACACACACACACACACACACACACACACACACACACACACACACACACACACACACACACACACACACACACACACACACACACACACTCAGTATACAACTCAGTATACAACAAAATTAAAGATCAAATCGATATCCAACAGTATGGCAACATGAAATCCTCCTCCACAA
>NC_134799.1:51906868-51911868 GCF_046742065.1 Oratosquilla oratoria
CCAGTGATTGACGAAGTGGCCAGTCTCTCCTGATATAATGGGAACCCCTTGCACGGCTGTCCCATTTACACAGAAAGCTATACTTGGTGTATACCTTGCAAGCCCATCACAAGAGCAACAACCTTTAAGTCACCATAGAGTTGCCATTGATGTTCACCATATCTTATGTATTATAACATATCCTTTATAGTTTCATAAGTTTCTTTCATATGTGCTGCATAGCCCACAGAAGCTGATGATTCACTACTGCTGTTATGTAGCAAGGCACCTTTCAGACTCGTTTATGATGAATCTATGAACAGCTTTCAGTGTCTAGGACCATATTTGATGCTGAGTACTTCCATCAGACCATTAATATTGTTGCAGGCCACTAGATCACCTTCCATTACGAAGAAATTTTTGAACAACTGACGGTCACGAGATTTTGAAAATTTCACATCAGCTACTAGGAGACCCCACTGTTGAAGACGAGAGCCTAGTAGCTCTGCCTTATTCTTGGGTAGCTATAGATTCCTGACAAGGTCATGGGGTTCCCCTTGTGTTATAAGATGCGGCGTAGAGGAGTGAGCTTCATCAAAACTTGGGTCACTCTGAAATGCAGCACTGTCATCCTTCTCTACTTCATCCTCACCACTTTCCTCAATTGAATCATAGGATTTAGTGGGGGATCTGAGCTTAATATAATGCACTTTATAGTTACCAGCCGCGGGTTTCGCTCTCCCCGGCTTCGCCGGGGGCTTGGGTGCGCAAACAGCGGCCTACGGCCGCAGCACTCCGCGCTCTAATCCCACGATAGGGATCCCGTGCTGGAGATCCCGTGTTGGGGTTCCGCCCCGAGGCCGAACCCAAGGAACATTTTTTTCTGGTCAGTTCAAGGGAACATGGCGACCACTGAGGACTTGCGACCACTGAGGACTTTCAGCCTCGAAGGCCTTACAACTTCGGAGGACTTGCACCCTCGGAGGACTGGCACCCTCGGAGGACTTGCACCCTCGGAGGACTTGCACCCTCGGAGGACTTGCACCCTCGGAGGACTTGCACCCTCGGAGAACTTACACCCTCGGAGAACTTACAGCCTCGAAAGGTTTACTGCCTCGGAGAACTTACGACCTCGGAGGACTTACAGATCCCCCTCTCCAAGACATGTAATATTTTTAAAATGTGTCACCTTTGAAATGGTTTCATTTTTATTATTAGTAGAAGAGCATGAAATTTAGTACATTTATAGAGTAAACCTAGGTAAACATTTTTTGATGGGAAAGCAAGCTATCAGAGTCCCCTGGTGTCCACAGCAGGAACTAACATCTTACCACGTGGCAGACGTTAAAGAAATAAATTAAATGGTCTTATTTATTCTATTTTTTAAGTTAGAAATATGAATATATGAATAATGTTGTGATGCATTAGGTGGAATGGGTGGAAATAGGGGATGGCGGGAGTATGTGTGAGCAAAATTTGACGCAGCTCGAAGGGATAACTCCCTGTCTTCTCCTTTTCTGCACTAAGGGATGGGGAGGGAGGTCACCGATTTAATGAAGCGGCCTTTCTGTGGATGTGCTGTGTCTTTCAACACTGCTTCTGACCCAGAGCAGTGGACAAGATGCAGGGATGACCCGTCATCCAGAGGGTGCCAAGATAAAAGGGAGAGAAGAGGGTGGAGGGGAGTGGAGTGCGATAGGGATGGAATGGGTGGGAGTGGTTTTATGCCTTTGTTTTTTGGCTACCTCCCTTATAAGGGGGAAAAGAGCCTTTGGTATATGTATGTATAGAAATATGAAATTTGACAAGTTTCTAAAATATTTGATAAGAAACATGTCTTGATGATAACAAATTGAATCAGAGCCACCTAGTGACCAAAACTGCAAACAGTTTTTTGTTGCAACTTCTGAACACAATTGTGAAAGGACCTGGGCCTTTTTTGTTCATTTTCTCAATATAAAAACTGATTTTTTTCACCACAATGGATCAAATATTTGATATACAAGTGTTCTTGAAGAAGTGTTTATCTGAATATACACAGTAAACAGAGCAGTTAACAGTGAACATTCATTCCAATAAGTAAACAGACTGAATGACGGCGATCATCTGTACAAACGACAAAACAAGTTGTTTTGTCGTTTGTTACATAACTTGAATTTCATAACCACTCACCACAAAACCAGAATGAGTACTGTTGATTTATCAAGTGGTACATTTAAGTCACAAAAAGCTTCAGTTTAAGGTGCCTAAGTTTGGAAACAGTTCCCTTCGCAGTTGCATAGTGCAGTGCATTTCAGCTGTGCTTTGCTGCATTTACACAGACTTCTGCAATATTTCTTGCATTTGCAGCATATCAGTTCATAGCACATGTGCTTATTGAAGGATAGTTCACTTTGGTGTCCACCTGGAACATGCTGCATTCATTCCCATCCAAAGAGCAATGAACTGGGCAAGGCTGGGTCTTTCTCCCTAGACTGACCCCACACATGTCCTCCTTTAAAGAAGCTTCAGTAGGAGGAATGCTTTCCAGAGACTGATTTCCTGGAGAATATCTGCTGCCTTGCTTCGTTGATGTTGGAGAGCTCAATGGTGCGGTCATATCACAGCACCACGAATCTCTCAATGAGAGCCAGTGAGCTCTCCGTCAACTGACATTGTGGATTTGACAGTGACAAGAAAGTTTCTGTGACCTCAGGGAAAGAATGACATGTATCTCATGCACTGTTTTTGCCTCTTTCGACAAAGAATGATTTCACATCACGGCCTGTGAAAGCATGGAAGAATGACTGAGCCTAGGCCTTGGATGATGGCAGAGCAGCAATGATTTAATGAATGGCTATGTACTTTTGAGACTTTCCAGTCCCAAATTATATAAATAGTTCAGAGGTCTTGATGCAAGATAGATTGAAACTGGGGTTTCACGATCTCTGTTGTAGCGAAAATGCCCCGTAACGAGAGCGGATAGAGACCTAGATTTCACTGTGTTAAAAGCAACCAATTGAGAGATTACTAGAGATGCCTGTGAATCGCTGCTTTCCAAGCCTAACTGATCTTTGATATTTGAACCATTCAGTATCATGATTATCAGTGAAGTTAGTGTTGTTGGAACAGATTTCTGTAGACAGTTCTCTATAAACTGACCATTAAATATTTGCTTAATTTTGATAATATCTCTCCGTATAATATTCACAGCCTTTGCTAACAACATGCCCTCTGTATCGTAGTTAGCGTCACATGCATGTTTTAAAGCAGGACCAATATCTTTCGTGAATGCCAGAAGCACTTCTTTGCCTTTATTTTGCGCTTGCAAATCAGGCACTGCAGCAAAAATGCGTTCCTTAAACCGTGTTGTGTGCAACTGTCTATTCTCAGCACCTAGCTCTTCAATTCTATCCGAGTACAGCTTTGTAAGAACTTGCAGTTTTACACAGGTCATATATCAGGTGACTTTCGATATGACTCAATGTATGATATCAGTTCAGCAAATGCAATTCCATGCAGAGCACTTGACTCATTTAGAACGTTGTCTTGATTTCTCTCATACTGTTTGGCACGTTTGTAGAATTTTGCTGAGCACAGAGTGTGATATTGTGCCTCTACTGCCACCATATCTCCTGCAGCTAGTATTGACAACACCTTTGTGTCGCGGAGGTCAGTGACAATTCGGCGGACCTTGTAATTCAGCTCAAAGGTGGAAGCCCTGTGCAGGCCAGATGACCCATCCTTCTCATCACAGAAGAAGCATAGTGACTCAAAGTCATCAGTTGACACAAACTGTCGACTAGTTCTGACTGGACTTGCTGTATCTTCTGTTTCACACTTGCGCTAGACTGCTCGACAAGATTTATGCACTACAGCATTATTTAACAAGAGGGTTTATTCCATGCTATGACCTTCATCTTACTACTCAATATTTACTGAGAAAGAAACAGGGCATTGTACAGGCTCACTTGTCACTATTTGGTATAGAAAACACTTCTTCCATTCCATAATAACTGGTTCTGTTTGACCAGAAGTACTGGGGACTGGTTCATCAATTAATAGAAATGACATCATTAGAGTAACTCGGTGCACAATAGTATCAACATAAAGTGTACGACTTTTAATGGTCTTGCACTGGCTATGCACTCCAGCTCATTGATCGGTGGTGGGGGGCGGTTGAGCGAGTTGAGCTCCATTTTGGTTATTCTGCTGCTTTCCCTACCCGGTTTTGGGATTTTCCACCGGTGACTGCTCCTGATGCTACCTGGACTACACCCAATGCTCAATTTTCAATTATATTTAGTCCAACGCCGTAGAACCTAAAAAGAAACAACAAATGATATATCACTTGTGCTGTGCAATTAAATATCTATCTATCTATACATCTATAAACCACGATTCCCTTTACAGGATGCAGCACATGATATTTTGTTAATTTTGGTCACTATGGGGCTCTGATTGTTTTTTTTTTGTTTTTTTTCATTATCAAGAGATAGTTCTTATTAATATTTTAGAAATCTGCCAAGTTTCATATTCCTAACTTAAAAGATAAAATATTTAAGACCATTTCAAGTAATTTTTATGACGTCCGCCACATTGTGGCTACCAGGAGACTCTGACAGCTTACCTTTATATCCCAAAATGTTCACCCAGGGTTATTCTATACAGGTAAGTGTGCCAAGTTTCATGATTGTAACACAAAAATGCACGAAATGGCTTCGGTGCTGGTCTTAGATCCCCCACCATTACTTTAGTTGGTGCACCAGGAACAGGTAGACCTTCTCCATGTGGAATTGGGCGAATGAGTTATAGCATGTTTGGATATTCAATGAACTCCTTTTACTTCTTTGACAATTGTTGGTGTGGTCAGTTGGTTTCCGCCACGTCATTGACACAGCAAAATGCATTCCTTTCCTCTTCCTGTTCAGCCATTGGCGAGGGTTTGTAGCACTAGCATTGCAGTATATGTTAGGAGCCCAGCTCTTATCCTGGTCACCAATCTTGTATCGAAAATATAGGTAATATGCCTTTCTAACCAT
>NC_134799.1:51914368-51924368 GCF_046742065.1 Oratosquilla oratoria
GAGGAAAAGAGGTACTGTAGATTGAGAGAGGGATAGGCTAGGAAACGGAGGTAGATGAAGGGAGGAAGGAGTAATGTAAGGAGGGATTGAGGAAGGAAGGTAAGGAGGGAGTAAGGAAGGAAGTGAAGGAGGGAAGGAGAGATGGAATGACAAAGGAATCGAGATATAGGTAGGGGGGGAAAGAGAAAGATAGGAGAAATGAGATCGGGAAGGATGGAGAGAGGGTTGAGAGGAAGCGGAGTAAGGGTGAAGGGATTATTATTGTTATGGACTGATATACCGGCGCTTCTATATTTGTGGAAAATCTCTCACTGCTGTCCTGTCGTACGCGTACGTCTTGTTGTATGGAGGGAGTGAGGGAGGGTAGGAGAGAGGTTGATAATTATGGCTGGAGGGGAAGGGAGGAATAGGAGTAGGTGGACGGGGAGGAAAGGGAATAGAGACGAGATTATGAATTTCAGATTTCTTTTCCAAAACTATTGGTAATTAGTTACTGACTGGCTTTCTCAAATTGGTTTAGATTGTTAGGGGGAAAGTTAGTCTAGGATCGGGAGAAATCAAAGAGAACCTAAGAATCGTTGCTTTTATGTTACACTTCGAGAGCTCCTCCTTCTGCTTTTCCTCTCCACATAGAAAGGGTTCCACTGAGTGACAATGTCCCCTTGGGTATGTCTTAGGTGTCTCTCTTTGGAACGTGACCCTGCTTTCATTGTGGATATCTTTAATCTACTGGTATAGATTATATGTTCTATCATGACGAGTATCAGTCAATTCTATTGAACTGTCAGATCTGCACAATGGTGACGACAATTTTGATTTTTGTTCTCAATGAGGACAGAAGAACATCTTTTGCTCCTGGGGTTCATTACTTCTTCGGCTATGGTGTTCTTCTAATGGGATTTTGCTAGAAGCTAATGCTTGGCTGTCTTGTTCGTCTGAGTGTGAGAACCCTCCTCTATGTTTATTTGCTCTCGTTATCTTTGTTACGACCTTTACAAACGTTGTCATTATTTCTCTCATTGGCTTGAACAAGCTATCACGACGGGATTTGTATCATACTTTATCACTGAGAATACAGTCATTATATGTTATTATCTATATTTATGTCATTTATATGTCACCATCTTCCGCCATCTTCGTTATCGTATGTCGCGTTTACTCTCTTCTTGACGTCTTTGTTGTTGATGTCACCTTCGACGGTGTTGAGGTAGTTGGGTAGTGTGTCATTGTTCTCCTGTTCGTACTCATCATTGTTGTTCATTTTCTTCGATTTTGCCGTTGTCGTCGTCGTAACCGACCTTACGAGGGAAATCAAAGCTTAATAGGGTACTGATAATTTTCAGGATAGGAGACGTCATGAAATTCAACATGTTTGATTATGTGCTACAGAAATGCTTACACATGTGGATCTCAAACTTTTCTTTTCATAGATGGCATTGGACTCAATTAACCCTTCCTGTGGTACCCTATCTCACTCCCCTCCTCTACAAGATCAAGAATTTTACAGATTTTGTTGTAATCTAAGGAAACGAAATATATTTCTCCTCCTTTCCTTTATAAAATTGCTGATGAAAAATATTAGAACATGTACCTCCTTATGATTGTAATTTATTATAGGCAGACTTCTGCAAACGCTATTCTACAAATGTACGTTGAGACGATGATCTTGTGACAATGCGTGAGGACTGTCGATGGGGCTCCAGAATGCCAAGTCATCCAGTTTAAGAAACTTTGTATAAAGGAAAAGTGTATCGAGAAACACTGTATAGAGAAACTATGTATCAAGAAATACTGTATAGAGAAAGAGTTGATCGAAAAATACTGTATAGTTAAAGTTATATTTCATATATCCTACTCCATTCCCCGATGATTTTTAAATCTACCTATACCAATGGCCTATTCCCCCTTACAAGGGAGGAAGCCAAAATCAAAGGCATAAATCGACTCCCACCCATTACACTCCCATTTCCCACCCTTCCCTCCCTCTTCTCTTGGCCCCTGGATGACGGATCATTCCTGCATCTTGTCCAGTGCCCTGGGTCAGAAGCAATGTAGTAAGACACAGCATATCCAGAGCAATGCCGCTTCATTTAATCGGCGAACCCCCCTCTTAATCCTCTCATGCAGAAAAAGAGACGACAAGGAGAAATCCCTTCGGGCTGCGTCAAAATGTCATTCATACATACTCTCTCACTCCCATCCCCTATCCACTCCCTTCCATGCATCACAACATCATCCATACACCACAATTGTTCACTCACTCCTATCTTCTGTTTTCTCCCTTCCTTCCACAACAGACCTTCCCCTTTTTCCCAATGCCCCTTTCACCCCATCTATCCATCTCATCCTTGGTCCCCCCCTCATGTTCACTCTTTCCACCTCTGCTTTCCACATCTCTTTTACTAATCATTCTTTCCATGTGTCGAAACCATCCCAATACTTTTCCATCAACTCCATCTCCCAACTCCCTTTCCAGTGTTGTCGGCATAATCACTCCTTCATACAATCTCCTCTTAGCATCCATTTCCAAATGTCGATTTCGCATTACATGTTTTAATCCCCCCAAAGCTTCTCTCAATCCACATTCTATCTCCACCTCCATTCCTCCCCTTCCCGCTGCACTCGCACCCAAGTATCTAAAGCTCTCCACTCCCTCCAGTCCCTCTCCCTTAATATTCACTTCCAATTTACTACCATCCTCTCCCCTTGTACATCTCATCACTTTACTTTTACCCACGTTTATCTTCAACTTCCTTCTTTTGCACACCTTCCCAATTTCAGTCACTAGCTTCTTCAATCTTTCCTCTGATCCTGCCACAAGTGTAGTGTGGTCAGCAAACAGCAACTGGCTTATCTCTCACTTTTAACTATTTTCTTTAACCGTTTCCAATCCCTAGTCCTTTATCCTTACGTATACTTCTCGCACCACCCCATCCATGTATAAATTGAATAGCCAAGGCGACATAACACATCCCTGGCGAAGACCTACCTTTACCTCAAACCACTAACTCTCTCCATTTCTAATTCTAACACAGGCTCTACTATTCTCGTAAAAACTCTTGATTGCTCTTAATAACTTTCCTCCTATCCCATATATCTGCAATACCTCCCACAGTGCCTTCCTGTCTACCCTACCATAAGCCTTTCCCAAATCCATAAAGGCCCAAAAAGCATTCTTACCTTTTCTTAAAGCTTTCAGCATTCTTACCTTTTCCTAAAGCTTTCTCACATATCTGCTTTACCACAAAAATCTGATACACACAACCCCTACCTATCCTAAACTCACACTTTTCTTCACCAAATACTTCCTCTGTTCCCCTCCTAATCCTTTTAATCAAAACCCTTCCATAAGCCTTCTTAACTACACTCAACAACTAACTACACTTAACTACCCTCTCAAACTACTACACTCACACTTGTCCCCTTTTCCTTTGAAAAGCAGAACTATACAGGCGCTCCTTCAGTCCTCCGGCAGTCTACCCTCTATTGAACAAACATTAAACAACCCCACCAGGCAGTCCCCCATCGCTGTACCTCCCTTTCTTGGAGACTCTGCGTGACACCCATCTAACCCAGGTTTCATACTTGATTTTATTATTTTTATAACTGCTTTCATCTCATCTTTCCTTATTTTTCCCCAATTTTCCTCATTCATCACTTTCATTTTCTCAGCACTTCCCACTGCAATTACCTTTCCCTTCCTATCCTCCTTCACATTCAGCAATTTCCCATCTTCATTAGTAATAATGAATATAATAATAATAGTAATAATAATAATAATAATAATAATAATAATAATAATAATAATAATAATAATAATAATAATAATAATAATAATAATAATAATAATAATAATAATAATAATAATAATAATAATAATAATAATAATAATAATAATAATAATAACAATAATAATAATAATAATAATAATAATAATAATAATAATAATAAAAATGATGATGATGATGATGATGATGATGATGATGATGATGATGATGATGATGATGATGATGATGATGATGATGATGATGATGATGATGATGATGATGATGATGATTGATGATGATAATGATGATGATGATGATGATAAAATATCTTGATGAAAAGAAACCCTTAGCTTTATCACAAAGTTGACAATTATGCTTATCTTATATGTCTTCTGCCAGGGCAGTGATGGATTTCTTGTTCAGATTCCTCACATTATATAGAAATATATACTTTATAGTTGCAGGGATTATAAATTCTTATAATGGCTCTCTTGGTGGCCATGGTCCCTAGGTTGAGAACTACTGCACTATTGGAATCAGATTGATTAGTAAAACTGTAATAAAAATTGACATTAGAGAAGTAGATAAGCATAAAAAGAAGATAACAAAAGATATGGCGTTAGACAACAAGTCACATAAGTGTGATTCATTTTGTGTTTGAATCACCCTCTGTGCTCACGGTCAGCAGGTTTTACCTTACTGAATGAAAATTCAGTACTCATACATGTACGGAAAATCGATGTTTTAAAGATACTCTCTCCCATGTAGTAGTTATAGAATAATTTCATCAACTTTGTGTGGGCTATTGCTAGGTGATTTCTTTTTTCTAATTGGAAGATTACATTTGGGACAGAATTGTATCTTATGTATGACTTCTATGTAGATTTGTTGCTGTGGATGTAGAAAGCTTGAATGCACCTTAGTTTGCCAATCTAGGTGCCCAGCCTATAGTCAACAAAAGTATTATAGAAAGAAGACTGTTACTGCCATTATTTTTTCTCTTAGTGTTTATCATTATATTCTTAACTGTTTGTGGAGTGAGATCCACAAAATAAAATCATCAAGAGTTAGCAAGAATAAATATGCAAAAATACCCTTCCGATTTGAACTAGAATAAAATTAAAATACACTACTATAATTTTTCTAACGTGGACAAAACGGTGCCTTTTAATAATTTCTTCTTTGCTACAATTCTTTTAAATATTTTTTGTTGCTTATTTGTAAAAAAAATAATTTATTGCCATCTTATGACCATCATTTATATAACCGGCGCACATATTCGTTCTCCAAGAAGATAGTTTTATAAACTTATAATTGGAGATTCAGCTCGGCAAAATACATAAGTTTGAATCATCATCATGATAATGATGATGATGAGGAGGAGGAGGCGGAGGAGGAGGAGGGAGAGGGAGAAGGGGAGGTGGGGATGGAGATGGAAGCGGATAACGCAGACGACAATGAGAATAACGACGAAAAGGAAGAAAAGGAAGATATGGAAGTGAAGGAGGAGGAGAAGGAGAGGTGAGTAGACGAGGACGACGAAGATGACAGTGAAGACGACGAAGACGACGAAGACGAAGACGAAGGCGGAAACGAATACAATACTGCTGCTGCAAAAGTATAAGATGCTTACTAATAGTATGATTAATACAGGCTACCAGGAAACGCTGAAAGAATAAACAACAGTAAAGAGGAAGGAGAAAAGAAAATGTAAGAGAAGTCCTTGGAAAAAAACTTCAATGTTTTAGCTTTATCATAAGATGCAGTCGTTAACATGAAGAAGGCAATCATAAACATATAACTCTGTGCAAAACTGCAAACGATTCTATTCAGGTGAGAGTGCGCCTTAACTGCTCTGTTTTGTTTTATTTATACCAACTACATTACATTTGTATTCAACTATGTAGTTGATATATGCTGAATAAGAACTAGTCATTCAGTGTAGACTTTACTTACATCAACCAGAGCAAAATATTCGAGGAACAATCTCTCTATCTATCTGTATACCAACAGGCCTCTTCCTATTTATAAAGAAGGTAGCTAGCTAAAGCATTCACCCATCCCAACCCATTCCCACATACACGTCAAAACTGTACAAATTCAAACCAGACTTAATGACCACCTTATGAGTCGATAGCCTTAAAAAAAAAGTCCATAACAACGTCGAGACTGAACAAATTCAAACCAGGCTTAACGACCACCTTATGAGTCTGTAACCTAAAAAAAAAAAAAAAAAAAAAAATCTTACATCTTAGCAACTTGTGGATGAAGAGCGATCCCTTTTCTTCGTGTACAGGATGGGCCAGAAGGAATGAAGCAAGCCACAACAATAGGTAAAAAATAAATCAATAATCATTGAAGACTTACCATAAAGTAATTGAATTGAATGATGAAACATGAAAGAGCTAATGGATAGAAAGAAGGAAATTGTATTATTGATAACATAAATAAACATTGATATCCAACTAAAACACATACATTACATACTAAAGCAATGGTCATGAAAAAAATATTTGGAGCCCTTTGATGAAAATATTCACAAATACAGGTTTTCATTTTTTCTTTTTTCTTTTTTTTTTAAAGGAGAAAATATTGCAACAATTTTCAGTCTGCGAAGAAAAATATCTCAGTGAAGATATAAGTGATCCTTCATGGTATAAGAACTGATTGAGAATTTTTAGATTAGTTAAAAGAATACAATAGAAATACGATTTCAAAATTAGTTTACAAAATAAGAACAGCAGACTTAATAACGTAATAATCGCACATGCACCCAAGGTACTACCAATGTGTTATAATGCATACAATGCTTTTTTTTTTTTCTTGCAACACAGTAAAGCAATATCGTTTGCTTGTAGATCGTGTACAAACACAAAGCACGTTATAAACAATGGGCCAAGGCATACTCATGGTAACACTGCCTATGTTCGACGTCTTTCAGCGCAAGAGTAAAACAATACTATTTCCTAACAACGCCTCTCAATAAATATTTACAACTAGTACTGGCATCAGGAGAAAAAATACCTGTCAACACTTTCTTCGGGCCTCCACGGTTCTGTGTTTTTCGCAAACACGTTGTCAACAGATTTAGCAAAGGTTGAGACGTGTTTACTGAAAGCTTGATGATGTGTGAATTTTTCATTACTCAGGAGTGTGAACATATTCCCCCAAGACGCTCATTCTCTCTCATTCTCTCTCTCTCTCTCTCTCTCTCTCTCTCTCTCTCTCTCTCTCTCTCTCTCTCTCTCTCTCTCTCTCTCTCTCTCTCTCTCTCTCTCTCTCTCTCTCTCTCTCTCTCTCTCTCTCTCTCTCTCTCTCTCTCTCTCTTTCTCTCTCTCTCTCTCTCTCTCTCTCTCTCTCTCTCTCTCTCTCTCTCTCTCTCTCTCTCTCTCTCTCTCTCTCTCTCTCTCTCTCTCTCTCTCTCTCTCTCTCTCTCTCTCTCTCTCTCTCTCTCTCTCTCTCTCTCTCTCTCTCTCTCTCTCTCTCTCTCTCTCTCTCTCTCTCTCTCTCTCTCTCTCTCTCTCTCTCTCCCTCTCTCTCTTGGAAACCCTTACAAAGTTAATGTGCAAGTTACATCCCGTAAATCCGTTCAGCGTCTCTTAACTAAATCGGATCATATGATTTATGTTAGGCTAAAACTATGCAATAGCCGCTAATTTGAAGGAGTTAATGTAGTTTAGCTATATTTACTCTATTGGCTTTTTATCACAGGAATTAAGTTTGCTTAAGCTGGAATATTATCTGTAAATTATAACGCCAGAAATATTTAACCCTTTAATATTACTCGTACACTTGATTTGGTTTTTCTTTGTCTTAGATAAGATATTTATATTCACTAGTAGATTGGCCAGTACTAATACTATATATCTTCAGCTTGAGCAGATTGCCCACATTATTGGACGTTTTGGAATGTATCAATCTATATGCCAAAAAAGGTTCTTCACCCATATAAAGAAGGTAGACAGCCAAGACATCCAGAGCCCGACAGCTTAAGCTGGTTTACCTCCACCTCTTCATGTACATGGCGACCCTCCCTCCTCTTCCCCTCAGTTTTTGAAACCCTCCTGAAGAAAACTTACTCGCTTACAGGCATGTCCTTTCCATTTTTCACTAGATGGTTTCATTCTACTGAGGGAACCTCTTAACTAATTCCGAAGTCATCATGATGAACCAGTAGTTTGAACCAATCTCCTGTGGTTTATGAACCACTAGCAATTCGCAGAGGTCCACGATTGAGTAGGGGCACAAATCAAAAGCTAATGGAAATTGAAGGTTCTCTGGTGATTTTCATTCAGTGTTGGAGTGGTTTTGAGGATGCACAATGAAACATAACTATGATATAAGGGAGAAAAGATGTTGAGAATTCCTATAATAAACCGAACTTAATTAATACTGCCCCTGCATCTTGAACATTTTGCTCATATTGATCTACTTGGGTTTTCTCTGACGAAATTGGGAGAGCTCAGTCATTTCCCAGTCACTTTCGATGTAAGATGCTCTTTACTCCCCCTAATTACCCCTAATTCGCCAGATAAGCCACGAGGAACTTCTGGCTTAAAAGTGTGGACTACTTACCTTCATTGCTCGAAGTTTGAGGGATCAATCAAGGAAATTAGGTGCCTGCGCAATGACTCCGTTGCGCAGGTCTGTCCACACAACTGAAGTACTTTTGATTGCACTTTGATTATGTTTTCCTCAAATGAACATTATTTTAACAACCTATTTAGCCCAAGAATTAAGTAATTATCTACTTAAGGGCTTGATTTCATAAGAACCTACGAATTTCTTGCATAAATCTTGTTCATACAATCCATTTAACCATAGGACAACTGATCATCTCATTGAAGCGTTATATCTATAATAAATCTCAAAATTCTATTTATAAGCATTTTCCATACCACCGATTTAATCCAATGTGCAACTAACCATATATCTAAATTTCTGTATCCATAAGAAACTACAAAAAAAAATACAAACATGTTATTAAAACAAATATACCAATCTAGGTTTGGATCGATAAAACTTATTTTCAATGTGCCACAATACTTTGTATTGTATTTCTAAATTTCAAAAGTATGAGTATGGAGAAAGAAGGTATTTTAAAACTACAATTAACTGAATAATGGTTTAAAAGGTAAATATCCTGCACTTTGTGATTTTAGGTTAAATCTAAACTCTGATGATATCTGTAAAGAAAAGCCTTGACACATAATCCAGACATACTATGATACCTTTTATTTTAAGTGATCTATTTTCCAATGAATATATGAATGCTACTTGAATAAATGTAATCATTAAGAAATGTTGATTCAGGTATTTCAAGAACAACTGAAGCTGAGGGAATAGAGACAACCTCTAAATTATATCATACATTGCTTCTACCAGAGATGTGGGCTTATGTCCATTATGGAGGATTTCATGTACATTACAGGGATTTTTATGTACATTAGAGGAGGGTTTAGACTATAGTTTCAACTGGCGAGAGTCGTTCCTAGACACATTGAGACCCTTCACTGGCCATTCTCTTGAAGGACAAGCATATTGCCACAATGTTGCCCCCACGAGTTGTGGAAGGTGACTATATGGAAGGAGATGAAGAAAATAGAGTCTGCTTTTCTTCGAGTTTCTTGTGAAAAATCAAAACTTTGATTTGGCAATCCCTCTAGTAAGGGGGTTTTGGTTTTTGTATATGTATATAAGTAAATAATGAGAGGAACTATTCACACGTGCATACATATTTAAAAGAATTTTTTTCCCGTTTATAAATGGTGTGCTCGAACCATAGTATACACCCATCGTGTATGAAGGGGTAGTCCTTACATCCGACATACTACTCGGATCAGAGGTAATGCAGCCTCTTGATATTTATTAGTGTTAGAGACATTTATCGAAAGTCTTCATGAGATAGAGCTTTCAAACAGATTGGATTAGGTAATTATTTCCATTATGTTATGATGTTATTCTCATGTTATGTTGCTTCAATATTATTATCTGATAATCGATCTATTTATTATGTTATTATCATTCTATGTTATAGTACTCGTAGCTGCTGTCTGTATGTTTTCTACATTCTTTTTCCATCTTTGAGTTGAAATTTGTATTTTTGATAGAGATGGGGAAGAAGAAATTACCATTGTTTTTTTCTACAATATTTTTTTTTCTTTAAAAATTTCATTCATAACCTGTTCTGGGATGTCTTTAGTTATGATTGGATCTTTGCCATGACCACCTAT
>NC_134799.1:51929368-51931868 GCF_046742065.1 Oratosquilla oratoria
TGGCAGTATAAAGCTAGACTACCATTTTCATTTGTTTTGGGACTGTTTCTCAGCTAATGTCGAATTCTATACCAACATTCCATAAATAGTGTTTTCTTAACAATTTCTATGTGGTTCTAGTGTTTTTGAAGCCCAGGTCTATGCTTTTAGGATTCTTCTCATCAGGATACAAGAGACAGTTGAAGAATATGGAAGGCAATCCAGAATCAGTCACGCAACAGTCCAAAAACAAACGAAGGATTCCAGAGGATTACAAAAGAAGAGCATGCCGACAGAAGACTTTTTGGTCCATAACTAGGATGAGGAAAAAATAAATAAATAAACAAATGAATAAAAGTGTAGATAGATAAATGAATAGAAAATGATAAATAATAAACAAAAAGAAAAATAACAGTAATCCATGATAAGTAATACATAAGTAAAAATAAACAGATAAATAATAACTACGAGTAAATAAATATTTAATAGATAAATAAGACAAAATAAAAGAATGGCAGGCATTGCAGCATATTTCTTAGGTGCTTATATAAATGAATCTTAAAACTTCGAACTGTACCACAATGCACTGCCTCTGCGGAAATTTTATTCCATTTACTTACTAAACTGTTGGCAAAGATGTTTCCACCCACTTCCAAATTAAATATCCTTCCTGACAGTTTGAAACCATTGTTTCTTGTTTGATTCGCATTCAGTGTGAAAATTTCGTCCATTTTAATGTTAATTTCTTTTAGAATCTTAAAGACCTGTATCAAATTACCCCTGAGCCTAAGCTTTCTTTGGGGGGGGGGGGGATAGAATAATATATCTTAGTCGATTTTTGTATGATTTGTTTCTGATATTTGGAATCAGTTTTGTGGCTCGCTGTTGTGCTTTTTCCAATCTGTCAATGTCTTTAATGGGATTCGGTGACCATACGGAAACAGCATATTCCAAATGTGGACGAACTAACAGTTTATATAGCTTGCTAATGACAGATGGACTTTAAAAATCAAAAGATCGCGCAATCAGTCCTAGAATCTTATTTGCCTTCCCTGAGATGAAAATACATTGCCTCGATGATTTGAGAACATCACTGATAACTAGGCCGAGATCCTTTTCACTATCCACTTTTGTTAACGACTTTCCAGATATCTTGTAATCGTACCTATTATCTAAATCTTCTTGAATATCTAAATGACTTAAGTGATAACTTGTCATTTCATACAGTTTTGCATCATCGGCAAATTTGGTGACGGTGACCCAAGAACGGAACCCTGTGCAACTTCACTCGTAAAATTTTTCCATCTAGAGCTTGTGCCACGTAGAACAACTCTTTATTTACGATCGTTTAACCAATTACTAGTCCAGCTAATAGGCTACCTCTTATTCCGTGCGAGGCTAATTTAGCTAGTAGTCTTTCTTGTGGAACGGCATCAAAAGCCTTCGCAAAACCCAGATATATTAAATCTATATTGTTTCTTTTGTCATAATTTGAGATGACAGTGTTGCAGAATTCGAGTAGGTTAGTCACGCAAGGACGTTTCCGTCTGAATCCATGCCGGCTATCATTTATCAAACAGTTACTTTTTAAATGATGTTTGATAGCATCTCTGATGATAGCTTCCATCATTTTTTTTACTACGATTGAAATTAAGCTTATAGGCCTGTAGTTCATTAGCTTCTTTTTAAATATGGGGTTAACATTAGATACCTTCTCTTGGGACATTTCCAGATATGATTTTTTTTTTTTCTAACAGAACAACAATCTCGTTTTTCATTTCCTTCAAGAATCTCGGATGGCAACCGTCAGACCCTGGTGTTTTATTAACTTTGAGTTTTTCTATACATCTCTTAATTTTTCCTTTACTATATTTACATTAGTAAGTTTTTCCTTGACTTATCACAGACTTCAGCTAGGACTTCATTGTGAGATGTTTTGTCTATGAATACGGAGGTAAAATAGTTGTTAAAAATATCACACATTCCCTCACTCTAATATTCAAGTTGACCGCCAGCAGATAATAGTAAACCAATGTTATTACTAATAACTATCTTATCTCTAATTTAACTATAGAATTCTCTGGGATTCTCTTTGGATATATCAACAATATTCATTTCGTCTTGTCACTTTCTTTTTTTGATCGTCATTTCTAAATTTCCCTGTATTATCACCTAACTCTGATAGTCGTTAGGTGCAGCAGAACACTTGTATTTCTTATAATCCTGTCTCTTTTTAGTAAAATATATATATATATATATATTTCTTCTTCTTCTTCTTCTTCTTCTTCTTCTTCTTCTTCTTCTTCTTCTTCTTCTTCTTCTTCTTCTTCTTCTTCTTCTTCTTCTTCTTCTTCTTCTTCTTCTTCTTCTTCTTCTTCTTCTTCTTCTTCTTCATCTTAGTCAAGCCATTTTGAGCAAGCCTGATTTGAGGGGCGTCTATCCTTAAACGCGATGTTAGTATGTAAGTATCTTGGTAAGCGTATTTTGAAATAGTTCCCATATCTGATCTACAGGTCTTTTG
>NC_134799.1:51976868-51979368 GCF_046742065.1 Oratosquilla oratoria
AGAGTATTTGTTCTCACTAATGTTTTTTTGTACTTCCTACCCTCTCTGCCGATTCCTTAATGATATTCACTAAATTCAAATTAATGTCTTCCACGCTGTCCTCCCTAGTTCTTAGAGCTTCGAATCTATTTTTAACTTCTAACTGAAATTTCTTATTATTATACTTGGCCTTTGCGAGGCTTATCTTATTTTAAAAACTAGTTTATTTCTCTCGGCTCTGAAAATAAATTTAGCTGCGCAACCTACCATTCTATGGTCACTGCCTATGTTGACTTTATTTATCACCGTAACATTGCTAATGCTTTTGCTCTCATCTCCTGATATGAAGTCTATTTCGTTCCTTGTTGTTCCAATTGGACTTCTCCACGCCCATTTATGACCTACACGCTTTTGGAAGAAAGTGTTCATTATCCTCATGTTGTAGTTCTTTTAAAAAATAACTAACATCTCGCCTCTGTCATTTCTTTCACCTACTCCAAACTTCCCATTGTACGTCTCATCTCCCATCTTCTTCCCAACTTTAGCATTAAAGTCGCCTATTACCAACGTGTACTTACCTTTTTCTTGATCCGTTACCTGATTTAAATCATCATAGAACGACTCAATTTCATCGTCTGAAGTCTGTGAAGTTGGTGCATAAACTTGAACTATTTTCAGAGTGTATCTTTTGCACAGCCTAATCATAATCCAAGCTTCCCAGTCCGGTAAACTACTGAATTTTACTACGTTACCAGCAACTTCTCAGTTTATCAAAAATCTTACCCCACTAGATCTTTTTTTGTCCTTACCTCTATAGTAGAACAGGTGGTGACCATCTTGTAATTTTATCAGCTTTTCTTCCACCCTTCGGACTTCGCTCAGTCCCACGATGTCTCACTTGATGTTGTCTAGTTCTTCCATTAAACTCTCCAGTTTGTGGTCTTCTGAGAGACTTCTTACGTTGTAAGTATAGATCTTCTTTTTCTTCATGTTGTTTAATGTCCAAGACTTGGATCTGCTTGGACAGTGCTTACTCACATTCGGTGGCACACTGCCCGTAAGCACACGAGGCAATGCAGTTGGACCTTTAGGAGACGATGATCCAACAGGAACTCCCGGTTTTGTTTTGGTTGTGATATTCATATTTGCTATGAAGAGGGGGTTGGCAGTAATCTCACCTCCGTGCCAACTGGTTTCTGGTGAGATATTTCCTTGGTGTCACCTTATTCATTATATTCGGTGAAGCCCTATCTATAGGGTGCCCAATGGTCCACACCGTCATCATGACGATACCCCATATATCTATAAGGAATTTCCCTGTTTGTCATCAGGGACGTACCAGTTAGCAGTGGGTCCTGCGACTGTGTATTTGAGCTGCTCTTTGTCTTATCTTTCTTACAAAACCTGTTCGATATGGGTGACCCTGCAGATTTTTCCTCTCTATCGACATAGCCTTTGTAATCATTACGATTCTCAAGCCCACCACGTCAAGGTTTCAACTCTCGGATAGGTCTACAATGAATAGCAAAAATAATACACGCCGAGAAGCGACCTTTTGGTCCATAAAGTTGTTGGATTTGATAGGACGTTTGTAGTTGATATTTGTTTTTTATTTCACATGAAACAATGTTTCAGATAAGATCTTGTTCAGGACACATAGGTAGTCAGTTTAGTTGAAGAGTTTCAAGAATTCCCTTGAAGAAATGCCTCATCGTTATCTTTTAGGTCAGATTCAGGGACAGATTTTAATTGATCTGTTTACTTATTTGTTTACTTTATTTATTTATTTATCACTTATTTATTCATCTATTTATCTATATGTCTATTATGTTTATTTGTTTATTTACTTATTTACATATCTATTTAATTAATTAATCATTTATTTATTTATTTATGCATTTTTCTATTTATTTGTATTTAAATGCACACATTTCTTATTTATTTTTTCATTCGTTTATCTATTCATTTATTTATTTATTCATTTATTACATCCAATACACAAATTTTGTTGAAGGTGATGCTGTTTTCTGCATTAATAATTTTCTTGGAGATACTTTCTAAAGATCTCGCTAATCGCCGTGTAGCAGGGTCTACACTCTGTAGAACTCGTGCGTAGGTGGACATATTCTCCGAGCCGAAATCCAGATCGGAGAATATGTCCACCTACGCACGAGTTCTACAGAGTGTAGACCCTGCTACACGGCGATTAGCGAGATCTTTAGAAAGTATCTCCAAGAAAATTATTAATGCAGAAAACAGCATCACCTTCAACAAAATTTGTGTATTAGAAGACTTACTGCCCGTATATAATTTACTACATCCAATTAATCCAGATGAAAACATTGAAAATAACAATTCTGTGACTTACAAATTGCTGCACAATTATTTCTTTTTATCCATAGGCCTTTTGTGCCTCCACATTATTTGAATGAAAGCAAAAATAGCCGTGACGTTCGATGAATTATTGTATTTAAATCATGCAATCACATTTGTATGTAGTGATGATGTATTTGTATGGCAA
>NC_134799.1:51981868-51986868 GCF_046742065.1 Oratosquilla oratoria
ACCCACGCAGGGCACCGCTACGGGGGTGCCCTCCAGCAGGGTTCTGTGATACAGTAATATGCACTTCAGTTCATACGTGTTCTAAATATTTCCAGCCATGAATCGTAATCTCTTTCATGAATATAACCATACAATTATTTTTTGTTAAGGATTGATATAAAATTCTATCAAAATTATCTATGTTGTCATATGACAAGTTCTATACAGAAAAGCATAATATAGAAGCCAGATCATCAAAAGCTGTATTGATATAGTTAAATATGTATGGGTGTTCAAGACTTTCAGTTGAAACTTTAAATGTTATTGAGCGATTCGGCACACCATAAGTGGGATGATGCTTTTATAACTTTGAAATTTATAAGTAATGAGTCATTTCTATTTTCTAAACCTAATTCATTACGTATGTAACTACTGGTTCTTGTGACTCGATTGTTGAATGCAGTGTTGTCAAGCAGATTCAGGGTAATGTTGTTCTATTTATTTTGAATGCTCGTCATTAGTGATGTGCAGAACTTGGCCACTGGATCACTAGAATTTATAAGTAATTAATTATTTCTATTTTCTAAACCTAATTCATTACGTATGTACCTACTGGTTCTTGTGACTCGATTATTGAATGCAGTGTTGTCAAGCAGGTCGAGTGTAATGTTGTTCTTAGCAGAACAGGAAAAAACAATATAATCAATGTATTTACATGTGTATCGGTAGCGTATTCGGTAGCGCTCTTGTCTCACATTTTCCAAGTCCCGGGTTCGAGTACTACACTCCTCTCCGGTTTCTAGCAGAAATTCTTACGTGATCCAACAGCCTGAGTGGCTTTACAAGATTTCATTCTAATCTACTGAAGCAAAGTTAAAAAAAAAAAAAAATCAACACTTATTGTTATGGAATGATAACACATCATGGTGTGTTTGAATAATCAAGACAAACTTTTCCCCTTGTAAGGGGGAACTTTAATCTAAGTGCACTTTGGGTATCATCCATCCCTTCATGCCGTCCCGTTTAGTCTCCTTGGATGGAACATGATGACACAGTAGCACAAGAGGCAAAGGTGGTGGTGTCTTAGGATTACTAAAAGAGAAAAGTAGCATTGCAGAACATGTGACAAAGTTAAAGCGGTACTTTGTATTCTTGTATGAGCGGAAATTTGTCTCCAAGTTAAACTTTAAAAAACTTAACTCTGATTCATAGGAAAAACACTAAAGTTTCTGTGTATTGACTGTACATAAATATATAGCCAATACCTTATTGTGAGGTAAAAGGGTGAATAGCTTATAGAAATGAGCTGCTTGGAGAATGTGTGAAGCAGAATGAATGGAAAAGATACATGGTAAAGAATGGGAAATTTGAATGACATTGACTGTGGAAGGCAATGATATATTGAAGAAATTGGGAGACAGAAGAATATATTATAACACAATATATAGGATTGTCTATGTAAGCGGGATAGAAAGGGTATACTGACAAAGTGTTTGAGAGAAGCTGGGAAAGGTTGAAAAAGAAACAAAAAAGTGTAAAATTAAGAATATATATAGGTGAAAATGTATTAATGGGCGACAGAAAAAATAATGAGAGATCATAAGTGGAAGAGTACAAGCGTGAGGAAGGAGAAATAACACTGAAGAATAATGTATTTGGTTAATTGACATAAGTACATTTGTTTACATAATTCGAGCATACCAAATTCAAATCTGAAATCAGATTCTCTCTAAATGCTACAGATTTTTCGTAATATCAATAACTAATATTATACAATCCTTTTCATTTTATCACGGCTTTCATCATGCCCTGAAATAATTTTGCGTCATCCTTTTGCGTTACTTATAGGAAAGCAGTTTTTTTTTTTTTGTAGAAACATTTTATTGCATATGAGAAGAAACCTGAATTATACATTAGGATTACAAGTGCTGTAATCAAATAGATGCTAATCTATTAATAACCGTATATTAGGCTGGAGGACCTCTTCTTGATTTCAATCGGGCAAAATTTTGCGTTTTTAACTCTTTCTCTTGTAATTCTTTTTTGAGTGATCTCTTCTAAACGTCCAGCAGTACTCCACCATTATACTACTATTCCAGTAACCTTGGCAGCACTCTTCCTTCGTCAACACGGAAGCGTTCCCCTTGTTCGTCACTCAAGGCTCCCAGATTCTCTGGGAATCGGTCAAGGTGACTATTAAGGAAATGCAGCTTCACATTCATGTTGCATCCCAGATCACGATAAGTCAAAAGGATATTAGTAACCAGATCCTCGTAGTTATACACTTTTTTGTTTTCTAAGAAGTTGCGAACGATGGCAGAAAATGAGAGCCAGTCTGCCTTCTCTTTTTCATTCATGGTGTTCATGAATCCAGAATCACTCAGAAGTCTTCGGATTTGGGGACCATGAAATAATCCTACTTTCATTTTTTTTTTTTTTTTTGTATGACAAAGCAGGAAACCCCGGTACTATGTATTGAAAACAATCATGGTCATTCAAGCTTCCAAAGTTTCCCGAACTGGCCAATCTTTTTGGGTCCAGTGTTTGTCACGGGCTCGACTGTCCCACATACAGATATAGCATGGAAACTTTGTATATCCCTTCTGCTGGCCAAGGAGGAAGTTGACCATCTTAAGGTCTACACATATGATCCAATTGTGTTCATGGTACTTAAGTAAATCCATGACCATTCTTATGTCATCGTGAGTTTCTCGCAGATGGACAGAGTGACCGAGAGGAACTGCACCAAAGTCATTGCCATTATGCAAAAGGACACACTTGAGGCTACGCTTGGAGCTATCCAAAAACAGTCTCCACTCAGCAGGGCTATAGATGGCAAGTCCCAACTCGGTAAACAGACCAGGAACATCGTGGCAGTATACATATTGTTTGTCCCCAGAGAAATAGTTAACAAATGTACTCTCCCTTGTTCGGTAATACGATACACGTACCGAGCTGTCAAGTATATGTCTTTCACTCAACCTGGAGGCTAAAAGTTCTGCAGTTTTATTGGAGAGCGCCAAATCACGTATCAAGTCATTCAAATCCTCTTGATAGAAACAATGAGGAGCTAGTGAATGTTCAGCATCTGGTGATGAATCTACAGACCCTGAATCCATCCAGTGGACACCCATATCGGGTATATTATTTTCATCTTCGGAGGAAGCATATTCACTGAAAATCGGAACTGGAAGAGACTCAGAATAAGGTACTGGCTACTGGCCGGATCGCCGAAGGAATGTTGAGGTAGTCGATTTTGTGCCGATTTTTCTCGCCAATCCCTTTAATATTCACCAGACAGAAATAACAGCCCGATACATGATCCTTTGCCTCTCGCCATACCATGGGGATTCCAAAAGAAAGACCATTTCTCTTTCCTTTCGTCCACTCACGCAGATGTTCCACGCAACTATGGAGAACAGCATGTGGGTCATTCTTCTTATCTTCATCGTCAAGAGGAACGTCAAAATATGCCGTATAAGTGTGGATCACAAAGTTTTGATATATTGCGCCTTTGACGAACTAGCATGTAACAGCCACATATGTAGCAGAAGATGTCTGGATCGTCAACGCAATTTCCTCTTGACGAAGCCATCACTCTAACATGAGACCTGAAAAAAGAAACTATAATGTCAATATTTTTTTTACAATAACACTTATTACAATCTTACTACCATGTACTGTGAAGTATTTGCTTTCTACAACCACCCTCTCAATCCGTCCAGAAGACAGTTTTCGGGGAAACGAGAAAATAGAAATTAGATAATAATTAAAGCATGTAGGTAAAAATGAATTGTATATTTGAAATCAGCATGAAAGAAAACTACTTAAAATTGGCAGATAAATCTAAGTCACTAGAAAATGTGATTAAAATTGTTCCGATGTATAATTTTTGTGTGTAGTAGCCACCAAGGAGACAGATTCGTAGAGGAGGTAAAGAATAGATTCAAGAAAAGGGTGTAAATTGGAGAGGAAGAAGTTAAAAAAATTACCAGTATTTTTTTGCGCGTGTGTGTGTATGTGTATGTATATGTATGTATATATATAAATGTATATATATATATATATATATATATATGTGTGTGTGTGTGTGTGTGTGTGTGTGTGTGTGTGTGTGTGTGTGTGTGTGTGTGTGTGTGTGTGTGTGTGTGTGTGTGTGTGTGTGTGTGTGTGTGTGTGTGTGTGTGTGTGTGTGTGTGTCATTTATAAAATTATCTTGTATGATCCTGATCCGAAAGGAAGTCTGTAGAGCCTATAAAGCACCACCTGCATAAAGCATATAGATATCATTCCATTTGGGGTACGAAAGTTATAATGAGGAAAGGATGAAAAAGGCGATGTTGTACTTCCTTTGTTTCATCGTCGTTGTAGAAGCTGCATACAGTCCCACAGACCAGAAAAGAATGTGTAAATAGCGTGATCAAACGGATGGTGCATAGATGAACGCGTAAAAATATTTAAGAGAGAAGAAGGCAAACTTCACTAGATTGGTTCTTGTTTTTGACTAATTAGTTTTGATTCTTTAGTTTCATTATTGACGAAATTAGTCCGACCTTCACTATATCAGAAGCCATTAATCATCTCAAATTATCCTCAATTATTAAGAAAGCGCCATCATTTAAAAAAGTGTTTATAAAACGTTCACTCATGTTGTTAATCATTGAATATTTTCTAATATGTTAATATCATATTTGAAGCTGAGTTTACATTATACATTATACATATGTTTCTTTGTTTAACAAGATATTTATAAACCGTAGAATATAGCTCTGGAGGAGGCGAAATGATTAAACTATGCTCAAGTGGAGAATATAACAGTAGATTTGTTTATGCTTCAGTAAAGCTCTTGTAGCCTTTATTTGAAGTTTATCATATTTGAAGGAATAACGTTCATTTCATAGGCACCTTATATGTCGTTGGTAGAAGTCAGATAAAGACAACATAATGGAATGTATCCCTGATTTAACAGGAAAAGTTGCTGGAAGACATGGCGGAAACCATTTGTAGGTCTGAGACAGTGG
>NC_134799.1:51991868-51994368 GCF_046742065.1 Oratosquilla oratoria
ATCTCAAACACATTCAAACTCCTTCTCTCTTCTTTTCTTATGTTCCATGTTTCTGCCCCATACAGTGCTGTTGGCACAATCACTCCTTCATACAGTCTCCTCTTAGCATTCATTCCCAAATGTCTATTCCTCATTACACTCTTCAATCCACCAAGGCATTTACTCGCTTCTCTCAATCTACATTCTACCTCCACCTTCACTCCACCTTTTCCTGCCACATTTGCACCCATGTATCTAAAACTATCCACTTCCTCCAGTCGCTCTCCCTTAATGCTCACTTCCAGTCTACTGCCACTTTCACCCCTTGTACATATTATCACCTTACTTTTACTCACATTTATCTTTAGCTTTCTTCTATCACATACTCTCCCAAACTCTGTCACTAACTTCCCCAGTCCCTCCTCCGATCCTGCCACAAGCGCAATGTCGTCCGCAAACAACAGCTAGCTCACCTCCCACTTTTCTCCATTTTCTTTAACCATCTCCAATCCCTGACCCACTACCCTTGCATTTACCTCTCGCACTACCCCATCCATGTATAAGTTGAACAGCCAGGGCGGCATAACGCATCCTTGACGAAGTCCCACCTTTACTTTGAACCACTCACTCTCTCCATTTCTAATCCTGACACAAGCTCTACTACTCTCATAAAAACTCTTGACAGCTCCTAGAAGCTTTCCTCCTATCCCATATATCTGCATAATCTCCCACAGTGCCTTTCTGTCTACCCTATCGTAAGCCTTTTCCAGACCCATAAAAGCCCAAAAAAAATCCTTCCCCTTTCCTATAGCTTTCTCACATATTTGTCTTACCACAAAGATCTGATCTACACAACCTCTACCCGTCCTAAATCCACACTGTTCCTCACCAATTACTCCTTCTGTTCCTCTCCTAATCCTCTCAATCAAGATCCTCCCATAAGCCTTCCCAACTACACTTAACAAGCTAATCCCTCTGAAACTACTACATTCACACTTGTCCCCTTTTCCCTTGTAAAATGGAACTATACAGGCACTCCTCCAGTCCTCCGGCACTCTACCCTCTCTCCAGCAAACAATAAATAACCTCACCAGCCAGTCCACCATCACTGTATCTCCTTTTTTTTTTTAGACATTCTGCATGGCATCCATCCAGACCAGGTGCCTTACCTACTTTCATCATCTTAACAACTGCCTTCACCTCATCCTTCCTTATTTCTCCTCCATTTTTCTCACTCATCACTCTCATTTTTTTTAGCATTTCCCACTGCAACTATCTTTTCCTCCCTATCCTCCTTCACATTTAGCAACTCCCTAAAATTTTCTGCCCATCTTCCCCTTACTGCCTTCTCTTCCATTATCATCTCTCCATCTGCACCTTTTACCTTTTCTTCTCTACTTGATTCGCCTCCTCTTCCTCTCTTAATTTCTTTCCAAAACATCTTTTTATTACTTTCAAAATTTTCTGTCATACTCTTACCCCACTTCACATCTGCTCTCCTCTTTGCCTCCTTTACCTTTTGCTTTACTTCTCTTTTCTTTTCTTTGTACCTTTCATATGACTCCCTCGTCCTATTTTGTAACCAATCTTTGAAAGCTCGCTTCTTCTCTTCTACAACCTTCTTTGTTTCCTCATCCCACCATTCACTACCCTTCCTTCTATTTCCTCATGTCCTTCTTGTTCCACGCACTATCCTTGCACACTTTGTGACTCCCTCCTTGAACCATCCCCATTCCTCCTTCACACCCTCCCACTCCTCCTTCAGCTTCTTCTTGTACTCCTTCTCCTTTTCCTATTCATTTAAAGATTTCACTCTAAGCACCTCCCTACCTTTTGTCCCTTTCCTCTTTCTCCATCTATCCTCCACTCTCAACTTACCTTCCACCAAAAAATGAAATATATATACATATATATATATATATATATATATATATATATATGTGTGTGTGTGTGTTTGTGTGTGTGTGTGTAAATATATATATATATATATACTTCCAGTCTGCTGCCACTTTCTCCCCTTGTACTTCTCATCACCTTACTTTTACCTACATTTATCTTCAACTTCTTTCTTTCGCATACCTTCCCAAACTGTCACTAACTTCTACAATCTCTCTGATCCTGCCAACAAGTGCAATGTCGTCAGAATACAACTGGATTATCTCCACTTTTCTACATTTTCTTTAACCATTTGCAATCCCTGACCCACTACCCCTGCATTTATATCTCACACCACTCTATCCATGTATAAATTGAATAGCCAGGGTGACAACATCCTGACGAAGTCCCACCTTTAACACAAACCACTCACTTTCTCCATTTCTGATCCTGACGCAAGCTTCACTACTCTCGTAAAAACTCGTGTTGTTGTGCAGTTCATCAACACGAGTTCAAC
Source organism: Oratosquilla oratoria (assembly GCF_046742065.1). NCBI lineage: Eukaryota > Metazoa > Arthropoda > Malacostraca > Stomatopoda > Squillidae > Oratosquilla > Oratosquilla oratoria. The sequence continues at coordinate 51,994,240 of NC_134799.1, forward strand.
TGGCAGGGCTCAAAGGTACTCCACAACAACAACAGGAAAGGAGGCAGACTGTTCTTGGAGGCATGGGCCACTAACGAAGATAGCATAAACAGGTCCATAACACTCAACTCCATATACGCAGGGGCAAGA
>NC_134799.1:52004368-52014368 GCF_046742065.1 Oratosquilla oratoria
GTGTGTGTGTGTGTGCACGTGTGGGTGTGTAGAACATTAAGTCACTGTATTAAAAATATAGATGAAAAGGCTGAAGCGTGTTTGATGAGGCGTGGCTCAGACTTTACTTCTGGCTAGGACAAGTAACAACCCCAGCAAGGACGCAACGATAACGATAATAACGACAACGACGAAAAATGACAACATTAACAATGTCAACAACGACGATGAAGTAAATATCGATAACAGCAATGACGATGACAACAACGACGATTACAATAACAACAGCATCGTCAACAACAATAACAACGACAACTAAGACAACAACGATATCTGCGACAACAAGGACAACAGCGTCAACAGTGATAACAAGGACAATTGCGACAACAGCGACAACAACGATAACAACGATAACAACGATAACAACAACAACTACGACAACACCGACAACAACAATATCTGCGACAACAAGGACAGCAGCGTCATAAGTGACAACAAGGACAACTGCGACAACAACGACAACAACGATAACAACGACAACAACGTCAACAACGTCAACAGCGTCCACAATTTCAACAACAACAACAACAACAACAACAACAACAACAACAACAACAACAACAACAACAACAACAACAACAACAACAACAACAACAACAACAACAACAACTAAAACAACAACGATAGCAACAGCAACAGCGACAGCAACGACAACAACGACAGCATCGATGACAACCACAGCAGCAAAAACAACGACAAGGACATCAATGTCATTAACAACAGTGACATTATATCTTTAGCATCAGCGAAAAAAAAAGTACTGCGTGGACAGAAAGTCAAAACATAATGTATTATTAGAAGAACAAAAATATTATAATTCAACGTGACAGTGAGGGGACGATGACAATGACGACGTTAAGGAAAAGGGGGAGATGAAAGAGGAAGAGAACAGACAGAATAAGACTAAAGGAAGGGAAAGGAAGTGGAAAAAGAAACGGGAAAGGGATGTACTCGTAAGAATGAGTAAAATGGGCAATAGAGATTAAGGTGAAAAAGATGGATTAAGGAAGATGACGATGATGAGGAGATTTAAAAAGTAGAATGAAGACAAACTGAATAACTGGTTTTTGGATGGACAGTAGTTCACTAACGCTTCTATCCTTGTAGACAATATTGGTTAGGGAGTACAGGAGACAACTAACTTCATCCCCACCACACTTTATGTATATATATATATATATATATGTATATACATATACATATATATATATATATATATATATATATATATATATATATACACACACACACACACACACACACACACACCCATATATATCTATATATATATATATATATATATATACAGTATATATACAGTATATATATATACCTTTTTTCAACCACATTAACTTTTTCACCTTAATTCCATGTCATCACGATCGAGACTGACAATGCGCTCGACGGAGACATATGCGGAAACTGATACGTAATGAAGCCAAGGACTCGAACTCAGCTCCGACGTACCAAGTGAACAATGACTCTATCCACTGCGCCATCATGAGAGATATAACTTGAGCACAATTTCTTATATATTTATACTCGAGTTATATACATATACACGAATCTAATGCTCAACCCATTCCCGCTATGATGGTGCAATGGCAGTATATACGCGTGGGCAAGTGTTATACACACACACACTGAATGGTCCCCAGTGCAGATATTAATCTTTTTCAACCACATTAATTTTTTCACTTTAATTCCATGTCATCACTATCGAGACTGACAATGCGCTTGACGGAGACATATGCGGAAACTGATACGTAATGAAGCCAAGGATTCAAACTTAGCTCCGACGTACCAAGTGAACAGTGTCTCTAACCACTGCGCTATCAAGAGAGATATAAGTTGAGCACAATTTCTTATATTTGTATGCTCGAGTTACATACATATACACGAATCTTATACTCAACCCATCCCCGCTCTTGATGGTGCAGTGGTTAGAGTCACTGTTCACTTGGTACGTCGGAGCTGAGTTCGAGTCCTTGGCTAAGTTGTGGGCTCAAATCCCGAACTCTTCTCCGATTTCTAGCAGTGGCCGTTACCAACTCCAGCAGTCAAAGAGCATAGGGCAAAATTAATTGCTTCCGCCGCAGCTGCGCGCCTTATGATGTAGGTTCTTCACCACCACCTGTAAATAGCGAGAAGTCAAACCGTCAGCTGGATGAATTAGTTTGGCGTTTTCTGCAGCAGAATTCGCAGGGTGACATTTTATTGAAATGGTGACTGGACATAAAGCAGTTCGGAAACAGACACGTAACAATTTTAACCTAAATGGAAATGTGCTTGCTTTGTGCTTACGTTATGAGATGATCTTGAAAAAATGATAGATTGCGTTTAACATCTACTAGTCCTTTTGTGATGAACACTTTTAACCTGGTATGTTAGTTTAAATATTCATTTTTTGTTTATCTTTAAACAATTTTATTCATGTGAAGAAAAATAAATGGGATAATAGGGTCTCAGATCATAGAAACCCCTTCCATCTCAATTCAAAGACTTAGGAATCTAAAACAAATAAGGATTAAATAAACATCTCCTATAGACTTTACACTTGATCAAAGAAGTGACCTTTATTCGGAGTAATCGTAATATGGTCACACTTTAGAGAAGACCCTTCTATCACAAGTCTAAGAACTCAAATACCTAACATTGTCTAGCAAACAAATATCCCATATACTGTAAATGTAACATTTGGTCGAAGAAGCTAACATCATTCACGATAATTGTAGATCTGCCGCCAATAATAACATCCAAATCAGACTTCAGTGAACATTTTCTCATCGTTTTCTGATGAGTCGTTTTTCACTTGCTGGTATCTTGAACCATTATACTGTTCATGGCAGCGACTGTTCTGGCATTTGTCGCCTTGCGGAGCTGGCAAGTGGTGCACCTTTAGCTTATACAATTTTCAAACCTATTCCTTAAGCTCACGCAGGCTTCCACCTCTACTGGCATTCTAGCATCCACTGATCTTGAAATAATAAAGATTGCGTAAATGACATATTAATTTTACTTGATAATTTTTTTCTTCAAATATTGGACCTGTTCTAGTAAAAAATAATAATGATTTAAAAAAAAACATATGTTAAATTACTATACAGATATGACAAAAATAATTCTTGATAATACAAATCTTTATAGGAATATAAATGTCTACCTTAATATCAATAAAATATGTATATATATATGTATATATCTATAATATATATATATATATGTATATATCTATAATATATATATATATATATGTATATATCTATAATATATATATATATATATATATCACAACTAACACCACAGTCGGACGAAAGAAAAAGTTGCGTAAGCGGAACTATATATTTCGATTGCTACCTGCAATCCTCTTCAGTAGTACAAAGTGGCAGGGAGGAGGCTATCTTAAGTAGCAACCTCTTACAAAAGAAAGGGAACATGAGAAAATAAAGAACATCACTGCCCCAACCCTAGTTGACCTGAGGCTGACACGAGGTCGGGTCAGGGGGAGGGGGAGGAAGCTTGTTGACAATATTTTTGGTGATGAATAGTCCTGAAATGATGTCTGGGGTCCATTGACCCTTGGAAATATTCATCGTGGGCAGATAATCAATTAATGTTGATTCCACCATTTTCCTTCTGAACCCACACCCTGATTTATAAATGAGATCAGATTTCTCCCAGTCCATCCGGTGGACTGGGAGAAATCTGATCTCATTTATAAATCAGGGTGTGGGTTCAGAAGGAAAATGGTGGAATCAACATTAATTGATTATCTGCCCACGATGAATATTTCCAAGGGTCAATGGACCCCAGACATCATTTCAGGACTATTCATCACCAAAAATATTGTCAACAAGCTTCCTCCCCCTCCCCCTGACCCGACCTCGTGTCAGCCTCAGGTCAACTAGGGTTGGGGCAGTGATGTTCTTTATTTTCTCATGTTCCCTTTCTTTTGTAAGAGGTTGCTACTTAAGATAGCCTCCTCCCTGCCACTTTGTACTACTGAAGAGGATTGCAGGTAGCAATCGAAATATATAGTTCCGCTTACGCAACTTTTTCTTTCGTCCGACTGTGGTGTTAGTTGTGATTTACAAATGTGTTACTACATTTCTCACCTGTGATATATATATATGTACACACACGCACACACACACACACACACACACACACACACACACACACACACACACACACACACATATATATATATATATATATATATATATATATATATATATATACATATGTGTGTATATACACACATATGTACATACATATATATATGTATATATATACATATATATATGTATATATATATATGTATATATATACATATATATATGTATATATATATATATATGTATATATATACATATATATAATACATACATACATACATACATACATACATACATACATACATACATACATACATACATACATACATACATATACCAAGACTTTTTCCCCCTTACAAGGGAGGTAGCCAAAAAGGAAAAGGCATAAAATCATTCCCACCCATTCCATCCCTGAATACACTCCACACCCCTCCACCCTACCTCTTATCTTAGCACCTCCTGGATGCCACAGAATACACAACTCAGTGTACGTACATTTAGATAAATATGGACACCTCCCAAACTGCCATAATATGGAGTTGATTAACAAGGCACTTGATAGAAAAATAGTAAAAGGAGCGCATATCAGCACAGAGGACACCAACCATAGGAAAGTATTCGTCAGCCTAGCCAAAACAACCCGGAAAAATATAATGGCAGAAACAAAACTAACAAACAAAATGAGACGGGAAAGCATGGATCACGGTGTGGGCTGTCCGAAAAATCAACGAGATAAAATCACCAGGGCATATGAGAATATAAGGCGATACGTATATCTATCTATCATTGTCTCTGAAAGCTGAAATGTAAGAGAATAAAATACCTCTGCCATCATCCTGAGATTTCTTATACCAAATACACTCAGAATGTCAATTTTACTTTCAGCATTTATATGTATATATATATATATATATATATTCGTTCTTGCGTGACTAACTTACTCGAATTATACAACACAGTCACCTCGAATTATGACAAAAGAAACAATATAAATTTTGATATATCTACACTTTGCAAAAGCTTTTGATATCGTCCCCCACGAAAGACTACTTACTAAATTAGCTTCACACGGAATAAGTGGTAGCCTATTAAGTTGGACTAGTAATTGGTTGAATGATAAAAAACAGAGAGTTGTTTTAAATGGAAAAACTTCTGGATGGAAAAATGTTACAAGTGGAGTTCCTCAGGGTTCCGTTCTTGGGTCACTTCTATTCATAGTACAGTACATATGAATTATATAGAACATGGACTAAAGTCTACTATTTCCAAATTTGCTGATGATACAAAACTGTGGAATGGCAAATGATCACTTAAACCAATTAGATATTCAAGAAGATTTAGATCAATTACAGCAATGGTCTGAAAAGTGGCTAATTAAATTTAACACAAGTAAATGCAAGGTAATGCACGTAGGTAAAAACAACACTAAGTACAATTACAAGTTATTTGGAAATTCGTTAACATAAATGGATAGTGAAAAGGATCTCGGCGTAATTATCAGTAACGATCTCAAATAATCCAAGCAGTCTATTTCAGTGTTTGAAAAAGCAAATAAGATTCTACGACTGACTGCGTGATCTTTTGACTTCAAAAGTCTATTACTCATTAACAAGCTATATAAATTGTTAGTTCGTCCACATTTGGAATATACTGTTTCCGTATGGTCACCGAATCTCGTTAAAGACTTTACAGATTGAAAAAAGTACAACGGCGAGCCACAAAACGGATTCCAAATATCAAAAATAAATATTTCGAAAATCGTCTAAAACATATGAATCTGTTTTCCTTAAAAAAGCATAGACTCAGAGGTGACTTGATATAGGTCATCAAGATTCTAAAAGGAATTGACAACATCAAAAGTGACAAAATTTTCACACTGAATGAGAATCAGACAAGAAACAATGGTCTCAAACTGTCCGGGAATAGATTTAATTTGGAAATAGGTGGAAACAACTTCGCCAACCGTGTAGTTAATGAATGGAATTAAGTTCTTGAAGAGGCAGTGCAATGTAGTTCAGTTCGAAGCTTTAAGAATCATTTAGATAAACACCAAAGCAAGATGCTGTAATGGCTATAATTTATTTTATATTATTTGTTTATTTGTTTTGTTATAATTTGTTCGTTTGTTTATTATTATTTGCTTGATTCTCATTTATTATTAGCTATATGTTGATTTATTAATTACTATTTACCTGTTTGGTTATTATCTAACTACACCTATGCATTTATTTATGTAATTTATTTATTATTTACATAAATATAGATTTTTTATTCATTTATTTATTTATCATTATTATGATTTTTTCGCATCTGACCTAGATATGGACCAAAAGGTCTCCTGTCAGCATGCTCCGCCTTTGTAATCCTTTGTATATATATATATATATATATATATATATATATATATATATATATATATATATATGTATATATATCTATGTATATATATATATATATATATATATATATATATATTCACATTCACACGTGTGTGTGTGTTTGTGTGTTTGTAGATGTTTGTAGAGCCACCCAAAGTCTCCAGTAGCTTTACTTTGTTTTCTATATCTCATCTTTTTCACACTTATGGTGGTGCTGCCTAGTCTTTCACAGAAGTTGAATGTTTGCTCAAAGTTTTGCTCAAAACTCAATATTGATTCTTTTCGGCACAGTTTCTTTCTTTACTACTGCTTTTGGTTCATGTTCTTCTTTCTCCATTTCTTTCACTTCGTAGATTTACACTGTTTGGCTTACACTCCTACTTCTTATGTTTTTAAAATATCTAATAACACCCTTTTCATTATGTGAATATAATTTTTGAGACATCCTTTTTTAGTCAAACTTCAAGTTTTTGAAAAATGCCTATAGATAATTTAAATGAAAATCTTTCAGTCATATCTTACCAAGGATAATCGGAAAGCGTTGCTGGGTGATATTAAGGCCCTACAAAGACCGACGTCATTCTGTACTTAATTCCATTCATGAACTAATAGAGAGAACTAAATCGGAGGCATTACAGAAGAGTCAGACTTTCATCACCTTAAAAATTACTCACGCCGTGCTTGAAATGTATTCAAACGTCTTTGATGGAAATCAGGGAAGCCATTAGACTTTGTCCAAAATGTGGATATACAGTGAAGGAGTCAGATGAGACAAGATCAAATGGACAGGATAGTTCAAAGAAACGTTAATGATGAACCCCCTAGACATAGACTAAACTACTACAGATGTCATAGATCCCTTACCGACCTCCCGACCAGTATGTACCCTGTCGACTTTTACTGAGGTCAAGACTGCCTTCAGCTAAACCAAAGAGAGTCTTTACCATTTGTTTGACACTGTTCATATTTGAGGCAAATGTCATAGCCTGAAGCTTCTGTAATGTTTACATCGATGAAGTGGACAGATATCGTCCTTTCAGATTGCACACGTAATATCAACACTCAAATCTTCTAATAAAAATTTAATTGTCATGACTACAGAAACTGCATGGGGGTAACACTATTAAGTGTTCTTAGTAAAGTTTTTGCAAATTTACTCATGTGCAAATATGAGACCACCTGTATTTTTTTAGTGAGCCAATATCTTAAGAAAACAAGCATCATGCCCAAGAAATCCACTCCTGATCCGATCTTTATTCTTTATCCTTCTTATCAAATACCACTTTCAATTTCAACAAACGATATTTATAGCTTAGGTCGACTATTAGAAAACGTTAGACTGATCCTGTGAATGATTTACAGGATGTGAGGTCCATCAAAATTTGCTCACATAGATGATTTTCTCTTAGTGAACACGGGATAAGACAGGCCTATTTTTTATCTTAAGACCAAAATCGTGACTCTGCCTTTTATAAAAGCAGATAGCATATAGTAGATTGCCGTTACAGATAAAAGTGGATGTCTTTGAAAGATTTGCCTTTCTACTATAGGTCATGAAATCTATATGTCCTGGGATTAGGACCTAGAACTTAGCAGATGACTAGAAACAGCCTCTGTAGTTATGAAGAGTCTCGATTGAGGAGTCTGGCCCAGCAGGGCTTTCTGCAGATCAGTGGCTCATATATTTTGGACGCTTGTGTGGGGTTTCGGAAGAGAAGGATTAACGCCGTTTCTTCCTGTATTGATTTTTTTCTTTTTCCTAATCGGTGTCATCCTTTTTCTTTCCCTGTAAAGCAACGAAATAGCCTAAGCCAGACAAAATAAAGTACCGTTGCATAAAAGAGAGTGTAAGCTAACCCAAGGGTGAAGTGCAAGTCCCTTGCACTTCGGTATTCTTTAGCTTACCATACTCAGCTTTGCACTCATAGTTATTCTGTATATTCACGATTTATATTTACAGCTAAAGGAAGAATGAAGCGCCACATTAAGGGGATGATTTAAAGATTCCAAAATGGCAGTCCTTTTCCATGGCTCCGATAAGGATGTTCTAGTGACATGGTTTTGATGATTCTTTGTTGTTGTCTCACCCACCCATCACATTTCTATTCATTGGTTCCATCCTTACCTCCCATTGTCTAACGTGGTTCAGTATGCAGCATTTAAAAAAAAAATTCTACGTAGTTGCTGTTTCTTTATTTATTTACATTCTATAAATAGTTGAGTTTCTATATACTTATTTGTGATCGTTCATATTCATCTCTGACTGCTTGGTTCTGTCGTAAATAAAAGTTTTGTCGAATTCTACATAAACGCCCCAGATACCTCATCTTTGATCAAGAAAACTCATGTCAATAAGTATGCATTTTCCCGTCATTTATTCGTATTGATTAAGAAAAGATCGTTTTAAACTTATTTTTCTCTGAATACACCAAATCAGATACTCTTAAAGTCTGCTTGTGATGATAATGAGATAATGGTCATGATGACGATGACGCTGATGATTTCCATAGTGGTAGTGATTTTATTATTGGTAGTGGCAGGAGTGGTGATGACGGTGGTGATAATAATAGCCATGATGAGCATGATAAACATCATGGTGGTGATGATGGTTGTAGTAATTATCGGGATGAGGACAGCCAAAGGGGTAATATGAACACTACGTGCTTATGAGCCCTTACTGGAGAGCAACCCCTCTGTTGAAGCCATCCTTCCGCTTCCTTACCCTCCTCTTTCATAAAAACCCTTCCCTACTTGGCGCTGATGCAGTGTTCTTGTACAGCTACATCTCTTCTCTGTGAGGAGAACGACACGACCACTGACAAAAGGAAGAGGCCGGCGATTGTTCTATGAGTGCAGTTGTGTGTAACAGCGCCATTAGAGGTTAGCAGTTGGCCATTGTTATGTGTGGGACGAGCGCTGGCCCTTTTTTCATTATTATTTTTTTTTTAATATGCCATCAATGGCCTCTTCCTCTAGTCATCATTCATACATAAAACCCATTTTTTAGGTTGATTTCCAATTTTTTTTTTTTTGCAGTCTAACAGAAACAGTGTATGACAAGACCTACATTTCAAAGGATTCATAACCTCTGACTTGTCTATCTATTAATTGAAATAATGATATTTCTACATATATTCTAGAAAAATAAAACTGAGGCTTGTTATCAAGTCACCATCACTTATCTTAAAAATATTGCCGATTTTATTTACGAATACGATAATTCTGAGAAATGGAGTATGGTATATAAAAAACAAAATTACCCTCAACTTTGCCTACCCTCATCATTCACCCTTGTAAGGGTGGTTTCTACCTTTTTGCCTTCCGTGAGAAGAAGCTCACTGGAAGTGGGTTCTCCATTAAAGTTACAGAATACTTTAATATTGTTTAGTATAACTTGTAACAGGGGTGAGGCTTACCTATGATGAAGTGTTTTTAAGGTCACCTCCTGGAACCTCCCAACCTGTG
>NC_134799.1:52021868-52024368 GCF_046742065.1 Oratosquilla oratoria
CACACGCACACACACACACACACACACACACACACACACACACACACACACACACACACACACACACACACACACACACACACACACACACACACACACACACACACACAGACATATATATATATATATATATAAATATATATATATATATATATCTATATATATAATATATATATACATATACACATATACATATATATACATTCAACAAAAACCCACTGTGTTGGATAAGAAGAAATGAAATAAATGAATTCCATATATTTCGATCACGGACTGTGATCCTCTTCAGTGGAATACAGAAAGGTAGAGCAAAAGGCATGTCTTATATACAATAAAAATAAGGGACAAGGATAGGACTCAGGTAGCGTCTAGTACTTTGCGGGGCAGGTCACCCGCCTTCACCAACGATGGTAACAATTTGTTGACTGCCCAGGTGGTAATGCAGTCAGGTGACCACTGTCCATATGATATATTAAAATTTGGAAATTTGTTAATCAGGGATGATTCTATTATTTTTCTTTTAAAACTGCATTTTGAATTAAAGATAATCTTTGCCTCATTCCAATCCATATGATGGCCTTCCTTGTCTACATGTTGGAAGACAGCGGAATTATGTTGTGCGTATTTAATTGAATTTTTATGTTCTTGCATCCTAGTATATAAATCTCTACCTGTTTGTCCCCAATATACATTGTTACAATCAGAGCAAGGGAGTTTATACACTAGAGGTGTTAGGCTTAGGTGTCAATTTTGCCTTGATGCCTACAAAACATCATTCCCTAGACCATATTGTGGAATTTGATAGGTATTTAGCGTCCAATAAGTATGATAAAGAACTTTTGTGTCTCAAAGGGATTCTATTACAAGGCATAGTGGATTGTTTTAAGGATGAATGTGGTTTGCCTAAGCGTTATAAGTTAGCAGTAGACAGTCTCACGAATCGTAAAGATGTCGTCATTTCCCGTGCTGATAAGGGAGGGAAAATAGTTATTCTGAATCAGTTAGAATATGAAAGCAAAGCCTTTGATCTTTTAAATGATATCAGGACTTATGAAAAACTAACTAAAAAAACCCTCTCAAAAGTACTGCCTCGGAATTCAATAGAAGAGCACGCAATATCGTGGGAAAAGAGTTTTTTAATAATAATTTATTAGTCATAAACCCACAACTACCTAATTTCTATGGACTCCCAAAAATTCATAAAGAAAGTGTTCCCCTAAGACCCATCATTTCAAATAGAAATTCTTGTACGAGTAAGACATCAAAATGGCTCACGAACATTTTATCACAATTTGTAGGGTGCTTTTCCGACTCGCATATAAAACATTCAGAAGATTTCATAAGTAAGATCAAGAATCATCATTTATCTGGGCAGAGAAAATTACTAAGTCTTGATGTAGTTTCTTTGTTCACCTGCATCAACGTAGCTGAGGTTTTAGCTTTCTTGGAAACAAAATTACAAAATTATCGGGACCAACTACCAATCTCTGTCAGCAAAATCATTAAATTAACGGAATTATGTGCTAACACTAATACCTTCTCATTTAAAGATCAATATTATAAACAGCAGTTCGGATGTTCAATGGGATCTAATCTCTCCCCAGTGTTAGCTAACCTATATATGGAGTATTTCGAGACAGTGCTTTTACAAGACATTAAGCCACAAGGAATGTTTTGGTATAGGTATGTGGACGATATCTTTACGATTTGGGATGACGAATGGGGATCTTTTGATGCTTTCTTTGAACAACTAAACAACTTAGCCACTAATATTAAATTCAAAGTTGAATGGGAGGTGGATAATAGACTACCATTTTTAGATATCCTATTAATACGGCATCAGGACCAATTGTCCTTCACAGTGTACAGAAAGCCCACACATACGGGGAGTTATGTGCACTTTTTCAGTCACCATCCTGATAAAATTAAATATAGTGTTGCCTCAGGTCTTTTCCTGAGGGCACTTAGATTATGTAGTCCACATTATTTGGAAATGGAGATAACAACCATCAGGAATCAATTAAGAAGAATAGGGTATCCTGATTGGTTTCTAAATAGAGCCCTAAGTAAAGCCAAAACTAGTTACTTTGGATCCACTTCCCATTCCAGAAAGAACTTCAGTTGGGACAAAAACTGTATTAAATTGCCTTATAATAGGTCCTTAAATGAAATTTCTCAATTTCTTCCACAGGAAGATATTAAAATTGTTTTTAGTTATCCCAATAATTTGTTTAAGAAAATAGTCAATGTACATCAAAGACCTAGAGAAGAAATACATCAAGGTGTGTATAAACTCCCTTGCTCTGATTGTAACAATGTATATTGGGGACAAACAGGTAGAGATTTATATACTAGGATGCAAGAACATAAAAATTCAATTAAATACGCACAACATAATTCCGCTGTCTTCCAACATGTAGACAAGGAAGGCCATCATATGGATTGGAATGAGGCAAAGATTATCTTTAATTCAAAATGCAGTTTTAAAAGAAAAATAATA
>NC_134799.1:52031868-52054368 GCF_046742065.1 Oratosquilla oratoria
CACACACACACACACACACACACACACACACACACACACTCAATCACGCACACTCACACACGTAAACAAAATTCTTGTACTTTCTATTTTCTCTTGGTCACGGTAACGACTTTGTAAACTTTTGTTTTGGTGAAGAATTGACCAATTTTTCATCTGAAGAATGAAATCAGGCCACCTGGCTGTCTCCATCTGAACTGAAGAAAATCGTGGGACCTTTGCCAGAAAACTATCTGTTTTTTTTTTATTTTCTCATCTGGTGGTCTTATAGGAGTTAATTCTTCTTATTGGAGTTCTTAATAATAAGGAAAATCGTGTGAACAGAATAGGAATAAAAAATTTAAAATCATTATTCATAATAATTCAGGAATCATAAAGAATTCTGGTTTTTGGAACCACTCTTCCTTTTTTCTCTTTTTTATTTTCTTCATATTCTATCTGTTTAATCAGATATTTAGTTATTATTTTATTTACTTATTATTTGTTTGTTTATCTATTCGTCTACTTATCTATTTAACCTTCTCCCCTCAATCTCAACCTCTCCTACCATCTCTTCCTTTTACTTCGTGATCTTAATCCATCTACCCAGCTTTAACAAGTTCTACCATCCCTCCCATCTTCTTACTCTATTCAAATCTTTCTATTACTACCTCTATGACTCTATGTCCGATGCGCATTATCGCCACAGGGATAAAGACTGGTATTGCCGTAACAATATAAAAAAAAAAATACTTGTAATCATGGTATCAGTTTCATGCCACCAGGTGTAGTAATCATGGTATCAGTCCTATGCCACCAGTTATAGCTTCTTATTCCTTTTTTTTTGGGGGGATAACCGTTTTTCTGAATAGAATAACCTGGCATCCTACAGCGCTGAATTTATGGAATACAGAAAGGGTATGCAAATAGCGATCACAACTTAGTCAGATTCAAACTCCTAAACAATTTTAGAATAGATAATTGTGCTTCTAAAATACCCGATTTCAGTAAAGCTCAGTTCATAGAACTACGTCAGGAGCTTCAGCTTACAGATTGGGAGGCAAAATTAAACGAAAGACCTGTAGATCAGATGTGGGAAATATTTCAAAATACGCTCACTAAGATGATTCAAACTTACATTCCTTTTAAGGACAGACGTCCACCAAATCAGGCTCGCCCAAAGTGGCTCGACAAAGAAACTGAAAAAAGTATTGCTAAAAAGAGACAGGCTTATAAGAATTATAAGTGCTCGGGTGCATCTAATGACTATGAAAGTTATGTATCAATACAGAGAGATTTAAAAAAGACAATAAGAAAAAGAAAACGACAATACGAAATGAACATCGCTGATAAATCCAAAGAGAATCCCAAAGAATTCTATAGTTACATTAGAGATAAAAAGGTTGTTAGGAATCACATTGGTCCACTATTATCTGCTGACGGTCAACTTGAATATTCAAATGAAGGAATGTGTAATATCTTAAACAATTATTTTAGCTCGGTATTCGTAAACGAAACACCTCAAAGTGAATTCCAAACTGAAACCTGTGAAAAGTCTAGGGTAAACTTACTCACTACGGTAAATATAACAAAAGAAAAAATTAAAAGGTGTATAGACAAACTCAAAGTTAATAAAACACCAGGGCCTGACGGTTGGCATCCAAGAATCTTAAAGGAAATGAAAAATGAGATTGTTCTTCCATTAGAAATTATTTTCAAGAAATCCATCATATCCGGAGATGTCCCAAGAGAATGGAAGCTAGCTAACGTTACTCCCATATTCAAAAAAGGTGACAAAAAGAAACCAAATAACTATAGGCCTATAAGTTTGACTTCGATTGTAGGAAAAATAATGGAAACTATCATCAGAGATGCTATCGAACATCATTTAGAAAGTAACCGTTTGATAAATGATAGCCAGCATGGTTTCAGACGGAAACGTTCTTGCGTGACTAACTTACTCGAATTCTACAACACAATTATCTCGAATTATGACAAAAGAAACAATATAGATTTAATATATCTAGACTTTGCAAAAGCTTTTGATACCGTCCCACACGAAAGACTACTTACTAAATTAGCTTTGCATGGAATAAGTGGTAGCCTATTAGGTTGGACTAGTAATTGGTTGAAAGGTCGAAAACAGAGAGTTGTTTTAAATGGAAAAACTTCTGGATGGAAAAGTGTTGCAAGTGGAGTTCCTCAGGGTTCCGTTCTTGGGCCACTTCTATTCATAGTATATATAAATGATATAGACCATGGACTAAAATCTACTGTTTCCAAATTTGCTGATGATACAAAACTCTGCGGAGTGGCAAATGATCACTCAAATGAAATTTAACACAAGTAAATGCAAGGTAATGCACATAGGTAAAAATAACGGTAAGTACGATTACAAGTTATTTGGAAATTCGTTAACAAAAGTGGATAGTGAAAAAGATCTCGGCGTAATTATCAGTAACGACCTCAAATCATCCAAGCAGTGTATTTCAGCCTCTGAGAAAGCAAATAAGATTCTGGGATTGATTGCGCGATCTTTTGATTTCAAAACTCCATCACTCATTAACAAGCTATATAAATCGTTAGTTCGTCCACATTTGGAATATGCTGTTTCCGTATGGTCACCGAATCTCATTAAAGACATTGACAGACTGGAAAGAGTACAACGGCGAGCCACAAAACTGATTCCAAATATAAAAAATAAATCATATGAAAATCGACTTAAGCACATGAATCTGTTTTCCCTAAAAAAGCGTAGACTCAGAGGTGACTTGATACAGGTCTTTAAGATTTTAAAGGGAATTGACAACATCAAAAGTGACCAAATTTTTACATTGAATGAGAATCAGACAAGAAACAATGGTCTCAAACTGTCCGGAAATAGATTCAATTTGGAAGTAGGTAGAAACAACTTTGCCAACCGTGTAGTTAATGAATGGAATAAACTTCCTGCACAGGTAGTGCAATGTAGTTCAGTTCGAAGCTTTAAGAATCATTTAGATAAATACCTAAGTAAGATGCTGTAATGATTATAATTTATGTTATATTATTTGTTTTTGTTTTGTTATAATTTGTCTGTCTGATTTTCATTTATTATTAGTTATATTTCAATTTATAATCATTTACTATTTACCTGTTTGTTTGTTATTCAACTATACCTATGCATTTATTTATGTATTTTATTTGTTATTTTTACATTATTATAGTTTTAATTTATCATTAATATGATATATATGTATGTATATATATATGTATATGTATGTTGTTGTTTTTTTTTGTTTTTTTTTCATCCGACCTAGATATGGATCAAAAGGTCTCCTGTCGGCATGCTCCGCCTTTGTAATCCGCCTTTGTATGCAGCATATGTTCTTAAACCGCTTTCTCAAATACCCCATGCATGGACTGCTGTTCGCGTTCAAAAGAAAGCATTTCAGTAGTGAGTAGAATCACTAACTACTACTTGTTGTCGAACTCCAGGTTAAATATTCATGTCCTATAGGATTACCCGAAACCCTTTTAACCGGTTTGGTAATTGGAAGTTCCGTAGTAAAAAAATCATATGAAATTAGCCGGAACATAACTCTTAAAGTATCCCTCGCACTGATGAGAGGAGGTAGTCTAGGCCTTCCTTGGACCCCTATACACACGAAGTCATCAACTTTTCTTGTGGACATAGATTATCCTCAATTATTTAATCGGTAGCCGAGATACATCTTCCTTCTTCAGCCTCCAGTAAAAATTAGTGGTAAAAAATGCGCACCAGAGGGCAATTAGCTGCGGCCGAAGCCAACGACCTTCCCCTAATGCTGTCGGACAGGCGAGGGGGAAGGAAATCACTAGAAAAAGAAGAAAGACGTTACCGTATCGAATGCATGAGATAATAGTTTTTTTGATACTATCACTTGTGTCCAACCCTCCCGTATACAAACACAGGAGGTTTGGGTAGTAAAGTTGTTTATGATTGTGGGCCATTTGTACTTAATATTTTAGGTATGTAGTTTTGATATAATCTATAAGACTATTACGAACTGAGTATTCTTCATTTGTAAACAAACATTCCATACATTAACCTCTTGGAAGAGGACCTTTCCTTCAGCTCAAAAGGTAATCTGGTGACATAAAAAATGTACAAGACAACACTAGCTAATAAACGTCACTGCAATGTAAGGTTAACCCGTGCAGATAAACCCTTT
Organism: Oratosquilla oratoria; assembly: GCF_046742065.1. Classification (NCBI taxonomy): domain Eukaryota; kingdom Metazoa; phylum Arthropoda; class Malacostraca; order Stomatopoda; family Squillidae; genus Oratosquilla; species Oratosquilla oratoria. Next base: position 52,036,038 of record NC_134799.1, read on the forward strand.
CGACACCAAAATATAATCATTGAAATCTTGGAGCTCGTCATATGTTGTTGGCTAGCCAGGGGAGTTTTGATTTGACAAAGTGCCGTGTCAGGAATCTACAGCCCCCCCCCCACAAAAAAAGGAGAGAGAGAGAGAGAGAGAGAGAGAGAGAGAGAGAGAGAGAGAGAGAGAGAGAGAGAGAGAGAGAGAGAGAGAAAGAGAGAGAAATGGCTTCGAGTTGGTCATCTTCTTGACGTGAGGGCTGCCGAGGAAAAAAAAATATATTGTCACCCTTTTCTCATTAGCCTTCTGTGATGTCATCTCTCCTCGATCATCTCCTTTTGAGTCTAGTATTCCTGCCTCCACATGTTCTCTTTTAGTCTTCTTGCCCCATTCATTTTACATTCTCTCTCTCTCTCTCTCTCTCTCTCTCTCTCTCTCTCTCTCTCTCTCTCTCTCTCTCTCTCTCTCTCTCTCTCTCTCTCTCTCTCTCTCTCTCTCTCTCTCTCTCTCTCTCTCTCTGTCTCTGTCTCTGTCCCTCTGTCTCTCTCTCTATTTATCTATCTATCTATCTATCTATCTATCTATCTATCTATCTATCTATCTATCTATCTATCTATCTATCTATCTATCTATCTATCTATCTATCTATCTATCTATCTCTATCTATCTCTATCTATCTGTCTATCTATCTGTCTACCTGTCTATCTATCTATCTATCTATCTATCTATCTATCTATCTATCTATCTATCTATCTATCTATCTATCTATCTATCTATCTATCTATCTATCTGTCTACCTGTCTATCTATCTATCTATCTATCTATCTATCTATCTATCTATCTATCTATCTATCTATCTATCTATCTATCTATCTATCTATCTATCTATCTATCTATCTATCTATCTATCTATCTATCTATCTATCTATCTATCCATCTATCTATCTATCTATCTATCCATCTATCTATCTATCTGTCTATCTATATATCTGTCTGTCTGTCTGTCTCTCTCTCTCCCCTCTCTTTTCCCCTTTGTCATGTGTTCTTCCTTCTTCCCTCTCATATTTCTCCTCTTTTCTTTCTACCGCTTCTTCTCACCTTAGTCGAGCTTCTCCCCTCTTCCTCCCTGCAACCTTTCATTTCCCCTCTGTTCCTTTTATCTTTCCATCTCGTATTTCCTGTCATTGAAGGAATCTCTCCCCTACTTCCTTCATGCCTTCCTCACTTCCCTTCAAATGGCTTCTCCTACATTCCTCCCCATATATCTTTACCTTCCCCCTTTATTCCCTAAAACCCATTCCCCTAAAATCCACCATCCACATTGGACGATTTTTATCTACAAGAATTCCCAACCCATCTACTTTCCTTCCACTCCCTCCAACCTCGTTTGAAGCTTCGGCCCTGACGCCCTCCCTGGCCCTACTCCCTCCCCTCCCATTCCACGTACTCCTCCTCTCTTCCCTCCCTCCCCGTCCTGCTCTCCTTTCAGCCTTCCCCCAACTGCTTCTCCGTTCATCTCAGCTTCAATACCCTGTCTTCCTCTGAACAAATTTATGACAGTTCTCATTCTCGCTTCCGTTTCTGTATCCTTTCCGGTACATTTTATTTCATTCTCTCTCTCTCTCTCTCTCCCCTTCTTTTAGTCTCTCTTTCTCTCTTTGTATATATATATATATATATATATATATATGCATATATAGTACATACATATATAAATATATATATATATATATATATATATATATGACGTAAGCGGAGTAGGAAACACAGGAGTCTTGGTCTTGAGTTTATTCCTGACTAGTTTCGCAGGTATGCTTTATACATACACACACACACACACACACACACACACACACACACACACACACACACACACACACACATATATATATATATATATATATATATATATATATATATATATATATATATATATATATATATATATACATAATACATACGAATGCAATAACGTAATACAGCCGAAGATTCGAACCTGCACTAGCGCGTGACAAATGATAGTGACTTAACCGAATCTGCCATCAAGAGAGATATAAGTTGAGCTCAACTTTTCTTATATGTTTGTATACTCGGGTTACATACATGTACACGAAAATTTGAGTTTAACCCATCTCCACTATGATAGTACAATTGGTAAGTATACGAAAAGTTGCGCTCAACTTATATCTCTCTTGATGGCACAAACGGTTAAGGCACAATCACTTGTCACGTTCTGTCGCAGGTTCGAGTCCTTGGCTGTGCCATTTTTCAATTTCTGCATGTTGGACTCCTCGACCCTATCGATGTTGAGGGCTTAGAATTAAAGTAAATTGTGGTTGATAAAAATGTATATCTGTTCACAGGGACACATTCAGTGTTATAGAAATACTTTCCCGCATTCGTATATTTACCAATTGTACTATCACAGTAGAGATGGGTTGAACACGAAATTTCGTGTACGTGTATGTTACTCGAGCCTACAAATATGAAAGAAAAGCTACGCTCAACTTATTTATTTTTTATGGCACAATCGGTAAAGTCACTATCCATTGTCACGTGCTAGCACAGGTTCGAGTCCTTGGTTGTACCACGTTTCAATTTCTGCATGTTGGTCTCCTCGAATCTTTCAATGTTGATGGCTTAGAATTAAAGGGAATTGTGGTTGATATATGTGTATATATATATATATATATATATATATATATATACACATATATATATATATTTATGTATGTATGTATGTATGTATGTATGTATGTATGTATGTAGGTAGGTATGTATACATGTATGTATGTATGTATGTATGTATGTATGTATGTATGTATGTATGTATGTATGTATGTATGTATGTATGTATGTATGTATGTATGTATGTATGTATATGTATGCTGGTACATTGTGACAAGTTGATGAAGGTGGAAAAAGAACTCACGGGTCTAGTTCCGAGTTCCTGAGTTTATTCCTGACCGGTTTCGCACTATGCTTCCTCTGAACAAGCATAGAGCGAAACCGGTCAGGAATAAACTCAGGAACTCGGAACTAGACCCGTGACTTCTTTTTTCACCTTCATCATGTATATGTATGTATATGTATATATATATATGTATATATGTTATACACACACACACACACACACACACACACACACACACACACACACACACATATATATATATATATATATATATAAATATATATATATATATATATATATATATATATATACACATAGAGGTAACTTGTAGTTTGAGGGAGGCAAGTAAATGCTTTGGGGGATTAAAATGGGTCATGAGAAATAGAAATCTGGAAATGGACGTAAATAGGGAACAGGTTGTTACGTTTCAAGGATGGTGGGGTGAGCAACATTGCACTGTGCGAAGAGACACACCACCTAATAACCTAGGGTTTTCCTGCTGGATTTGTTTAGCAAATTTTCGACGAGACTTAGCTATCTCACGCTTAATAGCACTTAAAGTGCGTGGTGTGAGTTTCCTGGATCTGCCACAGTGCTGACGTGGGGTAGAGACGCCCCCGACCACCCTTGAAACGTAACAACCAGCTCTGCACTGAACGCACTGTAACTTCTGCATTTTCAGAGATTTCCTTCACAGAATGCCGTGCCTGAAACAGGGTCATTATAGCAGCAATCTTGTCACGTTCGATTTCACGTTCACTAACCATAGCCGGCAACACAGACGCCAAAGGACTGAGAATTTACTTAAAAACGAAGGAAAAGCGCGCAGCTTCAGAAACGTAATCTTCCCTTTCTCGAATTTCAAACGGTACCGAGCCTGGAAACACTGCATACCCTGGTGGCTTCCAACCTTGTTCTCGCTGGCAGGCATACGAAAAAATATCTGGCTCACTCAGGATATTGAAGGCGAGTGACTTTCCATTTGTGGCATATGTATTGACGTCAGCATTATCGCGTCCAAAAGTATGACCTCAGCTAGAGAACTTCTCAGTCTGCTCCGTGACCTCAGCTAGAGAACTCGTTTTCTACCGAGACACCAGCTAGCGAATACCTCCTGTTAAGTTTACTACTTCCTGTGAAGTTTATATCTTCGAATAGTGACAAATGATTGTATTGTGTTTTTGTAATTGTATACGTATAGCGCTATACAGTTACAGGTATAAGATATAGTAATTTAGAATTAAAACAGTAGTCTATTACTTTACTCCTAAGGTAGGAGCAATAGCAGGAGGTAAGCAGAGTAAGGTTCGTGTATTTAGTTTATTTAGTGACAGCATTTGCTTCTTGTGTTGACTTACTAGTATATGTTATATATATTTTTCTCTTTGCCGTTTGTATTGCCGAAGGAGGAGTGAAATAGCTTGTGAAGATTTTGTGAACCTGGAAGACTGTCTCTGGATGTGTAAAGAGGAAATCTCTCTTCCCACTAGTGCGCTCTGTGAGAAGAGTGAATCCTCTTCACAACCCAAAGAGTGTTCCACCTGTTCCCCTTCTGCCACTGCCACGAGCAAGTGGCGCTCCGTGGGGTCCCGTTTGTCAAGCCCGCATTTGGTAAGCGGGTACCCTGCGGAGCTGCCGCTGGTTCTAGCCAATCGTTTAGCTCTGCTGGAAGATGAGGTGGTTGAAAATCATAAGTTTTTGGTGGTGGGGGACTCCATGGTGCGAGGCTATGACAACATCCTGCAGCGGAAGACTAAACGACGTTACAAGCTTGTATGTCAACAGGGCCGTGAGATCGCCGATTGTACCCAGACCATCAGGAAGCAAAGGCGGACAAACACGGTTACGATTGTTCATATGGGAAGTAACGATGTGGGTAGCGTGAGATCAGAGGAACTGGTTTGGAATTACAAGGTCCTCCATCAGGAGATGAAGGAACGTGGGAGCCGTCACGTAGTCTTTGGGATCCTTCCGAGGATCTACGCAGGCTCGTGTTGGAACAGTAGAGCCATAGGCTTCAATGGAAGGATATCACAATTGTGCACGCAACTTGGATACCACTGTCTTGATCCTTGGTATCTCTTTTCCTCTCGGTGACAATTACTTAGTTCAGCATGTAAAAGAGCCCACAAGACATGGAAACTTACTCGAGCTATTGATCACTAGCTGCGAAAGCATGATGACCGATGTAGAAGTCGGTGAAACTGTTGCAAATAGCGATCACAGCTTAGATTCAAACTGCTAACAAAATTTAGAGTAGATACTTGTGTTTTTAAAATACCCAATTTCAGTAAAGCTAAGTTCATAGGACTACGTCAGGAGCTTCAGCTTACAGATTCGTAGGCAAAATTGAGCGAAAGAACTGTAGATAAAATGTGGGAAATATTCCAAAATACGTATACTAAGATGATTCATACTTACATCCCTTTTAAGGCCAGAGGTTCCCCAAATCAAGCTCGCCCAAAATGTCTTGACAAAGAAACTGAAAATAGTATTGCTAAAAAGAGACAGGCTTATAAGAAATACAAGTGCACAGGTGCACCTAATAACTATTAAAGTTATGTAATAATACAAAGACATTAAAAAAGACAACAACAACAACAACAAACGTAAACGACAATATGAAATGAATATCGCTGATAAAGCCAAAGAGAATCCCAAAGAATTTTATAGTTATATTAGAGATAAAAAGGTTGTTAGGAATCACATTAGCCCACTATTACCTGCTGACGATCAACTTGAATACTCTAATGAAGGAATGCGTGACATTTTAAACAACTACTTTATCTCGGTATTCGTAAACGAAACACCTGAAATAGAACTCCAAACTAAAACCTGTGAAAAGTCTAGAGTGAACTTACTACGGTAAATACAGCAAAAGAAAAAATTAAAAGATATATAGAGAAACTCAAAGTTGATAAAACACCAGGGCCTGACGGTTGGGATTTAAAAATGTTAAAGGAATTGAAAAATGAGATTGTTGTTCTATTAGAAATTATTTTCAAGAAATCCATCATATCCGGAAATGTCCCAAGAGAATGGAAGCTTGCTAATGTTACTTCATATTCAAAAAAGGTGACAAAAAGAAACCAAATAACTACTGGCCTATAAGCTTGACTTGAAAAGTAGGAGAAATTATGGAAACTATCATCAGAGCTATCGAACATCATTTATAAAGTAACTGTTTGATAAATGATAGCCAGCATATGAATTTTTTTTCACACTGAATGAGAATCAGGCAAGAAACGATGGTCTCAAACTATCTGGAAATATATTTAATTTGGAAGTGGGTAGAAACAAACTTGCCAACCGTGTAGTTAATGAATGAAATAAACTTCCTGCAGAGGTAGTGCAATACAGTTTAGTGGGTAGAAACAACTTCGCCAACCGTGTAGTTAATGAATGGAATAAACTTCATGCAGAGGCAGTGCAATGTAGTTTAAGAATCATTTAATCACTTAAGCAAGATGCTATAATGACTATCGTTTATTTTACATTATTTGTTTGTTTGTTTTGTTATCATTTGTCTGTGTGTTTATTATTATTTGCTTGATTCTCATTTATTATTAGTTATATGTCAATTTATTATTACTTACTATTTACATGTTAGTTTATTACTATACCTATGCATTTATTTATGTATTTTGTTCATTATTTACATTATTACATTTTTATCTATTTATTTATTTATTTATGTACTTATTTATTTATTTACTTATTTACCATTATTATGATTTTTCACATCTGACTTAGATATGTGTGTGTGTGTGTGTGTGTGTGTGTGTGTGTGTGTGTGTGTGTGTGTGTGTGTGTGTGTGTGTGTGTGTGTGTGTGTGTGTGTGTGTGTGTGTGTGTGTGTGTGTGTGTGTGTGTGTGTGTGTGTGTGTGTGTGTGTGTGTGTGTGTGTGTTTGAGACCATTGTTTCTTGCCTGATTCTCATTCAGTATGAAAATTTTGTCACTTTTGATGTTGTCAAATTCTTTAGGATCTTAAAGGCCTGTATCAAGTTACTTCGGAGTCTACGCTTTTTTTAAGGAAAACAGATTCATATGTTTTAGTCAATTTTCGCATGACTTTTTTTTTGTATTTGGAATCAGTTTTGTGGCTGTCTGTTGTACTTTATCCAGTCTGTCAATGTTTTTAATGAGATTCGGTGAGTATACGGAAACAGCATTTTCTAAATGTAGACGAACTAACGATTTATATAGCTTGTTAATGAGTGATGGACTTTTGAAGTCAAAAGATCGCGTAATCAGTCCTAGAATCTTAATTGATTTCTCAGAGGCTGAAACACACTGCTTAGATGATTTGAAATCATCACTGATAATTACGCCGAGATCCTTTTCACTCTCCACTTTTATTAACGAATTTCCAAATAACTTATAATCGCACTTACTGTTATTCTTATCTATGTGCATTACCTTCCATTTACTTATGTTAAATTTCATTAGCCACTTCTCTGATCATTGCTGTAATTGATCTAAATCCTCTTGAATATCAAATTGGTTTAAGTGATCATTTGCCATTTCGCACAGTATCATCAGCAAATTTAGAGACAATAGATCTTAGTTCGAAGTCTATATTATTTATGAATACTATGAATAGATGTGGCACAATAACGGAATCCTGAGGAACTCCACTCGTAAAAAAAAATTCCATCTAGAAGTTTTTCCATTTAAAACAAATATCTATTTTCAATCACTTAACCAATTACTTGCCCAACTTAATAGTTTACCACTTACTCCATGTGAAGCTAATTTAGTAAGTAGTTTTTCGCGGGGAACCGTATCAAAACCTTTTGCAAAATCTAGATATATTAAATCTTTATTGCTTCTTTTGTCATAATTCGAGATAACTGTGTAGTAGAATTCGAGTTAGTCACGCAAGAACATTTCCGTCTGATACCATGCTGGCTATCATTTATCAAACACTTACTTTCTAAATGATGTTCGATAGCATCTTTGATGGCAGTTTTCATGATTTTCCTACGATTGAAGTCAAACTTATAGGCCTGTAGTTATTTGAATTCTTTTTGCCACCTTTTTTTGAATATGTGAGTAACGTTAATTATCTTTCATTCTCTTGGGATATCTTCGGATATGATGAATTTCTTGAAAATAAGTTCTAATAGAAAAACAATCTCATTTTATATTTCCTTTAAGATTCTTGGATGCCAACCTTCAGGCCCTGGTATTTTATTAACTTTGAGTTTCTCTATACACCTTTTATTTTTTTTCTTTTGTTATATTTACCGTAGTAAGTTCACCCTAGACTTTTCACAGGTTTCAGTTTGGAGTTCACTTTGAGGCGTTTCGTTTACGAATACCGAGCTAAAATTGACCGCCAGCAGAAAATAGTGGACCAATGTGATTCCCAACAACCTTTTTATCTCTAATGTAACTATAGAATTCTTTGGGATTCTCTTTGGATTTATTAGCGATATTCATTTCGTTTTGTATTTTTTTTTATATCTCCTGTATTATTACATAACTTTGATAGTCATTAGATGCACCGTAGCACTTGTATTTCTTATAAGCCTGTCTCTTTTTAGCATTAATTTTTTCAGTTTCTTTGTCAAGACATTTTGGGCGAGCCTGATTTGAGGGACATCTGTCCTTAAAAGGAATGTACGTATGAATCATCTTAGTAAGCGTATTTTGAAATATTTCCCACATCTGATCTACTGTTATTTTGCTTAATTTTGTCTCCCAATCTGTAAGTTGAAGCTCCTGACGTAGTCCTATGAACTTAGCTTTACTGAAACCGGGTATCTTAGAAACACAAGTATCTACTTTAAATTGTTTTAGTAGTTTGAATTTAACTAACTTGTGGTCGGTATTTGCAACAGTTTCACCGACTTCTACATCGGTTATCATGCTTTCGCAGCTAGTGATCAATAGCTCGAGTAAGTTTCCATGTCTTGTGGGCTCTTTTACATGCTGAACTGAGTAATTGTCACCGAGAAAATTAATCAAGCGACTTCCTATATGGCCATGTTCAAGGGTCATCCAATTAATGTCAGTAAAATTGAAATCACCCATTATCAATAAGTCCGGGTGGCAGAAGCTAAACAGTTCTTGAAACAATAGTTTGTCGCCTGCTAATGATAATGTCTTTGTCCTATATATTACACCTACATTCATTTTTTGTCCATTTACTTTGGTTAATGCTACCCACAAGCTATCATATATATCCTGTTTTACTTTCTCTAAAACACAAGCATGGACATTGTTTTTAACGTACAACAGAACGCCCCCACCTTTGTTTTGGTTTATATCCTGCAATATTGAATTTAGCTTCTAACTCTTTACCATTTAACCATGTCTCGGTTATTCCTATCATATCGAGATTTTCGCTTTAACATACGCCTGTATTTCTTGGAATTTGTTTCTAATACTACGAGCATTAAAGTACATGGTTTTAAGAAACTCAAGATTATTTCTTTTTGACAGGTTTTGAGTTTCAATATCATGCCTTATATCATAATTTTGTTCTTTTTTGACACCTTGCTCTATATTGATATTTGGTCCCTCATTGACATTCAATGCCTCATTAACATTTCTTCCATTACGGACATCTAGTCACTCACGGTCATCCGATCTCTTTTGTATACTTTGCCCCCCCCCTACGTCACCGTGTACATATATATATATATATATATATATATATATATATATATATATATATATGTATATATATATATATATATGTATATATATATGTATATATATATATATATATATATATATATATTATTATGCTGTATCTTGCTGCACTGTTTCTGACGCAGGCCAGTGGGCGAGATACAGGGATAACCCGTCAACTAGGAGGAGCTAAGATAAGAGGGAGGGATGGGGTGAATGGGAGTTGAGTATATGGGGATGGAATGGATGGGAGTGGATTGTATGCCTTTGTTTTTTGGCTACCTTCCTTGTAAGTGGGAAATAGCCATTGGTGCATGTATGTATGTATGTATGTATGTATGTATGTATGTATGTATGTATGTATGTATGTATGTATGTATGTATGTATGTATGTATGTATGTATGTATGTATGTATATATGTATGTATGAGTATATATATATATACATATATATATATATACAATCATATATATATATATATTAATGGGTTGGAATGATTTATATGCCTTTTTCTTTTTGGTTACCCCCCGTGTAAGGGGGAAAAAGCCTTTAGTATATTTATGTATGTATATATATATAAAGTTTTATATGTATACAAGCACGTATGTATGTGTATATGTTTTAGGTATATATACGTAATGTATATAGATAGATTTTCATATAATTTGTGAATAAATCTGTGCGCGTTTGCGTGTGTGTGTGTGTGTGTGTGTGTGTGTGTGTGTGTGTGTGTGTGTGTGTGTGTGTGTGTGTGTGTGTGTGTGTGTGTGTGTGTGTGTGTGTGTGTGTGTGTGTGTGTGTGTGTGTGTGTGTGTGTGTGTGTGTGTGTGTGTGTGTGTGTGTGTGTGTGTGTGTGTGTGTGTGTGTGTGTGTGTGTGTGTGTGTGTGTGTGTGTGTGTGTGTGTGCACATGCCAGGGACGTGTTTGTATAATCGTATGTACATCTTTTTATGTGCTTACCTCCTGTACTTAATCTGCTTCTCTTTGATAACATGATCTTGCCCAATTTTTCCGAGATTCTTGTATCCCTCCTTAATTTACTCTTCATGTCTTTGCGCTTTCGTTTTTTTTTTTTTTTTTTGCCTTCATCATTAGCTGCTTTCTTTGTTTTCAACCTCGTTAACATCTCCATCGCAGGGAGCCCCAAAAACTTTTGTCTCGACATATTTTTCCCCTTGAACAACTCATTTTTTTTTTCAAGAATTGTTCGATTATTGGCACATACACCCTTGAATTGATCCTTAGTGCCTTCTCTCTATGTTACCAAAGTACCAAGGTACATAGGGCCAAGGTAGTACCCACGACACCATCAATGTGTTTTCTGAGGCACGAGATTCCTCTCATCTTGGTTTGGAATGTACTAATAGTATCTTAGTCTACTAAGCTTTATTCTTAAGACATTTATTTATCTCTTCTACAGCTATAACTATCTCAGTGTTTAATCAAGTGTATATTTTTGTCATTCCAGCTTAGTGAAATATAGGTCATTATTACCTATCTAGCGTGAGACGTTTCAGTTCATTTGCAAATTTGGTCCTTTGAGTTGTCAATTAATTGTTTCAACCTTCTGCATCAGGTATTCATCATATATTCATTCAGGTAAATTGTTTTCACATTTTTAAGGGTAATGTCCAAAGCCATTTGCTTTTATCATCTTTTCTTTTCCCATTGACATTCTTGAATCTCCTCCTGCTCACCGCAATGCTGCTTATCTCATTTGTCTTGATTTTGATGGCTTCTTTTCATCTGAACTTGCTCTGTCTTTTCTTTCCATCCTTAGAAGATCATGCAATAATACTCTGTATTCCCTGAAGCTCCTCATTCCTTTTCTTTACAAATAACTTTTGAACACGAGTTAATTAATACGATTCGTCTTACTTCCTCCTAATTGCAAGGATCTGAATCTCTCTTCCTGCCACCAGTTTCTTACCTATTAGCAATCTGAATTCTCTTCTTTTTCTGGGAAATATACATAACGACTTCCCGTTAGTACACATTATTTTCAATGGTCTTGTTTTCACTTTTTCTTCCAAAATAGTGTTTTGAGGGTATTTTTGTCTAAATCATTTTACCCTTTCTTCACTGCATTATATTTTTTCTTTTCTTTTCCTCTTTTTTCTTTCCTTTAGACCTGCTTCTGAAAGATACGCCCTAAAAATGATTAATTTATTCACCCACTCTAGCTTATTCATATTAGTAATCTTTTTAATTCTTATTCTCTTGTTTTGATTTTTGTCTCTCTTACTTCTTGTGATGCTGTGTTTCTCTTATATTTAATATGTTGCTTTTTTCTATCGCTATCTACTCTCATTAAGTTTCCCTTTCTACACAACACTTTGCAATTATTTTCCTATATCTGCATCTTATGATCTGTGCTTTATTTCATCTACTTCAAGTAGATCCTACAATTCCTGTCAGTCTTGATGATCAGTATGCTTATTTTATGTGGTCGTCTCTATCTCTTTCTTCCATTTCATTTTCTTTCTTGTAAGTCTTCTTTTCACTCTTCACAATATTGTACCATCGAGTAAAAAAGATCATTTGTACTCTATTACATTTTTGTTCTCCTCTCTATCTTTCCGGGTATTCCAGTTTTCCAATTACTTTTTCCATTCACTCCAGGACTCCATGTCCGCTTCTATTCATGTCCCCATATCCATCTCCGACCTCGCCGAAATCCCCCTCCTCATTATGAGGCTTTCTTCCCGGGCTCGGTTCTATGACCACGGTGGTCATTATGCCTGTCCCAGCCCTCGTTACCACATTTGTCGCAACCCTTCTATTTATGTCCCACTGTTTACTTACACTGGCAATCTCATCTCATGCAACAGTTAGAATTTTGGTTTTTGTTTAATGGCAGACGATTTTAATTACCAATGTTCAAATAAGTTTGATTGTTTCTTTACATCATTTACTTTTTGTATTTACGTCTTTCCGCTGATGCTGTCGTATGCCTTCTCCAAATTCATAAAGATCCAAAAGAAATGTCTTCGCTAAAAACTTTTTGCATATTTGTTTTACTACGAAAGTTTGATCTACATATTCTCCTCCTTTTTCTCGTCTGTTTTCTCCTGTGAATTTCAACCATGTTTCTTAACCCTCATTTATACAAAAACTGGCAATTAGCTTATATTGATAAAGGTTGGTAAGCAACTTTATGACAACCCACCTATCTATTTCATTTAATTCACATCAACTGTTGCTTATTTTCACGCCTTCAGGTAGCATATATATATATATATATATATATATAATATATATATGTGTATATGTATATATGTAATATATATATATATATGTGTATGTATATATATATGTATATATTTATATTCATACATATATGCACATATATACATATATATATAAATATATACATATACATTCATATATATATATTTATATATCTATATATTTTTTTTTTTTAAGATCATCTCAACCCAGTCCAAATTAATTTATTTTCTCTCGGGCTGACTGCATACTAAAATACACTTTCTTAATGTTAGTAGACTGATACCTCCAACCAAATTATTATATGATTAATTAAAATAAGTCAGCCAACACGTCAAAACTCGTTTGCAATACTCAAGAAAAAAATAAACCACTGAAAGCAATGATCGCCGGCTCTTATGAAGGCTGTCAGTAGCACTCATGATGAAAAATAGAGCAGCACTAAAGCCTATAATAACAGAGAAAAGCTATAATCAGTCTCTGAACTCCTAATAACCAAACTTTTAGCTCTATCCAGCCTAGTAACTCCTATCATACTTCTCAGACACCTCATCTCAAACATATTCAAACTCCTCTCTTCCTTTCTTATGTTTCATGTTTCTGCCCCATGCAGTGCTGTTAGCACAAACACTCCTTCATACAATCTCCTCTTAGCCTCCATTCCCAAATGTCAATTTCTCATTACACTTTTTAATCTCAAATTACATTCTACCTCCACCTCCACTCCTCCTTTTTCTGCCACATTCGCACCCAGGTACCTTAAACTATCCACTTCCTCCAGTCTCTCTCCCTTAATACTCACTTCCAGTCTGTTGCCACTTTCACCCTTTATACATTTCATCACCTTACTTTTATCCCACATTTATCTTCAACATCCTTCTTTCAGACACTCTCCCAAACTCTGTCACTAACTTCCTTAATCCCTCCTCTGATCCTGCTACAAGCGCAGTGTCGTCTTCAAACAACAGCTGGCTTTTCTCCCACTTTTCTCCATTTTCTTTAACCATCTCCAGTCCCTGACCACACCACCCTTGCATTTACCTCTCGCACCACCCCATCCATGTATAAATTGAACAGGCAGGGCGACATAACACATCCCTGACGAAGTCCCACCTTTACCTCGAACCACTCTCTCCATTTCTCATCCTAACACACGCTCTACTACTCTCGTAAAAACTCTTGACAGCTCCTAAAAGCTCTCCTTCTATCCCGTATATCTGCAATGCCTCCTACAGTGCCTTCCTTTTCCAGATCCATAAAAGCCCCGAAAAACATCCTTACCTTTTCTTATAGCTTATTCACATATCTCTCTCACCACAAAAATCTGGTCTACGCAACCTCTACCTGTCCTAATTCCATACTGTTCCTCACCTATTACTCCCTCTGTTTTTCTCCTAATCCTCTCAATCAAGATCCTCCCATAAGCATTCCCAGCTACAATCAACAAGCTAATCCCTCTGAAACTACTACACTCACACTTGTCCCCTTTTCCGTTGTAAAGTGGAACTATACAGGCACTCCTCCAGTCCTCCGGCACTCTACCCAAAAGGTCTCCTGTCGGCATGCTCCGCCTTTGTAATCCTTTGTAAACAAACATCAAACAATCTCATCAGCCAGTCCACCATCACTGTACCTCCTTTTTTCAGACACTCTGCATGACATCCATCCAAGCCAGGAGCCTTACCTGCTGTCATCATCATAACAACTGCCTTCACTTCATCCTTCCTTATTACTCCTCCATTTTCCTCACTCATCACGGTTATTTTCTTAACACCTCCAACTGCAACTACCTTTTCCTCCCTATCCTCCTTCACATTTAGCAACTCCCTAAAATACTCTGCCTATCTTCCTCTTAAAGCTTTCTCTTCCATTATCATCTCTCCATCTGCACCTTTTACCTTTTCTTCTCTACTTGATTTGCCTCCCCTTCCTCTCTTAATTTCTTTCCAAAACATCTTTTTATTACTTTAGAAATGTTCTGTCATACTCTTACCCCATTTCACATCTGCTCTCCCCTTTGCCTCCTTTATTTTATGCTTTACTTCTCTTTTTTTTTTCTTTGTACCTCTCACATGACTCCCTCGTCCTATTTTGTAACCAATCTGTGAAAGCTCGCTTCTTCTCTTCTACAACCTTCTTTGTTTCCTCAACCCACCATTCACTACCCTTCCTTCTATCTCCAGCCGTCCTTCTTATTCCACACACCATCTTTGCACACCTTGGGACTCCCTCCTTGAACCATCCCTATTCCTCCTCCACTCTTACTTCTTCTGTATTCTTCACTCCCTCCCACTCCTCTCTCAGCTTCTTCTTGTACTCCCTCTCCTTTTCTTTCTCATTTAAGCAATTCACTCTAAGCACCTCCCTAACTTTTGTTCTTTTCATCTTTCTCCATCTATCCCCCACTCTTAACTTACATTTCACCCCCCCCCCCCAAAAAAGATCTGATATTCTCCCACTCTCCCCTTAGAACATGTACATCCTTAGCTCTTCTTATTATACTCCTATCTACCACTCAATACTCCATTAATGCTCTATCTACCACCTTTTCATCCGTTACCCTCTCCCATGTGTACTTATGCTTGACTTTTTTCCTAAACACTGTATTTGCTGTCATCAACTCTCTTTCTAGACACATCTCCACCATCAACTCTCCACTACGATTCTTTTCTGGAACTCCATATTTCCCAACCACTCCGTCTATTGGTTCATTTCCTACCCTAGCTTTAAGGTCTCCCAATACTACTACATTGATATTCCTCCCTAATCCCCCTATGAGCTCATTTAAATCCAATCAAAAAGCTATCTTTCTTCAACACTCTTCTTATTACCAGGCCCATATGCACTTACAAAACCCACATCTCCTTAACCAGTTTCACCTTCATCCACATTAACCTTGAAGAGACCTCCTTCCATTCCATTGCACGTTTACCTATCTCTTCACTTACTAGTATAGCCACCCCTTCTCTCCCTCGCCCTCTCTTCACTCCTGAGAACCTCGCAACTGCACTCCCAAACTCACACTCACTCCTCCCTCTCAACTTAGTTTCACTCAAAGCCAACACATCCATCTTTCTTCTCACAAACATACTACTAATCTCTTCCCTTTTACTCTCATCTGTACTACATTCACACACATTAAAAGACCCAAACCTTAGGATACTGGTTGGAATACTCCTACACCCTCTTATGCCTTTACTTTTTTAGGAATGTTCCCTGTGGGGCTACAGGGAGAAGGATGCCTAGTCCCAATCCCCGTCCCGTTTTTCTCGTCTCTTACGATTTAAGTGGGAATACTTGGTGGCAGCATTCTATCCCCCACCACAGGGTAGGCGAAATAAGGAAATGAATATTCAGAGAAATGCTACAGGGCAGCATAACGGAAGAACAGTAGCAGTATGATAAAAGTGTCATCATTTTTTTCTGTGAATAGAGCCCTCCTCTATCACAGACAAAATTATGTGTGACTCTGGTCCGTAGGGGCGCCCCATATAAACCCTAAAGTATCAACTGCATGCTACTTTGCCACAACAACATGCAGGCAATATGTGGAAGCTTTGCTATTTGTGCTCCATACAAGAAAATTAGGTCCGGTTAGTGCATAAATAAATTGACTCTATAGTACTCAAGAATATGACATTAAGATTCTGCCTAGATTAGTCATTGGTGACATACACCTAGCCCTGTTACTAGAGAATATTACTTTCTCGTGGTCAGTTGAGCAGGACTTTCTGCGATTAAGTGTGTATTGATATATACAATATCTGCCAGCTATTCTTTTAGTCTAATGCAGACAGCTGTAGAGGACGTGACTTTCGACTGCTGTCACTGCATGTACTGTATACAGAGGTTGAGACTCGAAATAGCTTTCAAGCAGCGAGCCAATTAATACAGTAGAGCGGTGATTTAAGACGACCTCGGAATAATGCCTTAATAAAGTCACACACTGCTGACTACATTTACTGGGTTAATGGTGGAAGGTTCAATGACCGTCACGCGTGGGAGCGAAGACGTTTACAGAGCCCAAAGTTACACATACTTCAGTGGTATATTCGTCTTTATGGTATACTAGTTTTTCTGACGTGATTGGCGAACGTGTTAGTATATATATATATATATATATATATATTTTTATATATATATATATATACAGTATATATATATATATATATACATATATCTATATATATATATATATACATATATGAAAAATACTATAGTTTCGTTACAAGTCACGGCTAGATATACTATTTCCACCAAGTACCTTAGATATTAATTTGTCATACATGTGCAGTATCTAGTTTATTTATGATTGATGATAAGAAATGAAAATTAAGACCACAAAAAAGTCTGTATGCACTCTCACACACGCAGGCACACACACAAAGGCACACACACACACACACACACACACACACACACACACACACACACACACACACACACACACACACACACACACACACACACACACACACACACACACACACACACACACACACACACACACACACACACACACACACACACACACACACACACACACACACACACACACACACACACACACACACACACACACACACACACACACACACACACACACATAAATTCTTACACAACGATTTTACAATTCAATTTATGCCTCGTTAGATTTCCCTTTTTTCCTGTTTATTAGATATTACTAGAGAATTTTTCTACTTAGACATTTTTCAATAGAGTTCGTCATACGCTGATATACATTTAGTGATGTTCAAAAAAACAAAAATCCCCGCATATAAAATTACACTATAGGTTAAAGATTAATACTACTAATAGTAGTAGCAGTAGTAGTAGTATTAGTATTAGTAGTAGTAGTAGTAGTAGTAGTAGTAGTAGTAGTAGTAGTAGTAGTAGTAGTAGTAGTAGTAGTAGTAGTAGTAGTAGTAGTAGTAGTAGTAGTAGTAGTAGTAGTAGTAATAGTAGTGCTATTGATGATGATAAAACGATAATAGAGTTTAGATAAAGTAAAATATGAGAGTGAGCGTAAACTTTCGTATCCAGCACCACTCCAGTCCTCCTCCTCTTATGTGGCCAAAATCCATCCCCTTCTTGACTTTCATATCTCTCGAAATTCACGCGGTTCTCACATTATCAACCTCAGATATCCTTTTCCGCTTCTAAATCATTTCTGTCAGCGGCTGTAGCCCTGCCCTTGTATCCTTAGTCGACGATCTCTCCTGGGTGTTTCCATATTCCTCTGCGACTGTCCCCCACGTCTAATCCATTTTTCTTGACCAATAAGCACTCATCTCCAAATGCTCAGTTCTGCTTATACAAAGATTGCTTCGTGCTCCAAGTTACGTTAGTCAAGCTATATATGTATGTATGTGAGATATAGCTGTGTCTGAAATTCTCGTTCATTGGTCATTTTAAATTTTAATGTTTTTGTAGTAAAGTACGTGATTGGATTGAAGATGTTCATTGAGAGAGTTCACTCCTGTAGCACCAATCCAAGGTCACCCATAGTTACCGATAGCATATCTCTTTCAATTTAGACTTGTATAAAATTGGAGAAATTTA
>NC_134799.1:52061868-52066868 GCF_046742065.1 Oratosquilla oratoria
GTAGTGTGAGGGTTCTCTGATGTGTCTATTGTGTCAACTATATAAATCTGACTAGTGGATGTTGTTAGAGTGACACATATTATGGGCTCATTATGAATGTTAGAGCACCCATCAATTGAAAGACATACAGTTTCATTATTCAGGTCATCTGTACACTTTTTTATTCCTTTCTATACACAAGATCCAAGTACTTATCAGCAATATCTTTTCTGGATGGAGGAATATAACCTGGCCTCAGGTTCTGAACCATCTTGAGAGACTGAGGATGACGAACAAGACTAAATGGTGAATTTGTAGCAAATATAATTCTTGCAACTTCTTTGTCGATATTTTCCTTTTGAGAGGCTGAAGTTTTTATGATAAATCTGTCCAGAGATGTTGATGACTTTCTTTTAGATGAAAATGATTTAGCAGAAGTGGCGCCTGTGGAGGAGGCTGATAGTGACCTTTTTATTGGTGGAGTCAGGTTTGCAGATAATTCAAGTGGAGCCGATGGTGAAGGGGTTGAAGCTGTTGATACAGTTCTTGAAATGGAAACAGAAAATTTGAGCATATTGCATAATTTATAAATGAATAAATAAATGAATGAATACAGTGTGATTTAGGCTACTTTTGAGTACAGTAGTTATTTTTTTAGATAATGATCATATTCACACAAGCCACTAAATTATTTGAAAATAATTAACAGGATATGAAATAGGTGGGCTTGGAATTCAGCCCACACAGGATTCAGTCCACTTTTAAATTCACTAAAAATAATGGGTTAGTTGGGTTAGGTTAGGCTAAATCTCTTTGGGCTGAATTCCAATGGAACCTATGAAATATATTACACAATGTTGAATGAAATGAATAACAATCATCTAGGCCCCAAAGTTGAGTGGATGCAGTATATTATATTGATATAGTCATTACTCAAATTTAGAAATAATGAAGTTGAAGTATCATCTCTTTAGACCTTCACATTTTTATTGCACATGTTCTCCATTGTTCACCAAATTTATATAGTTGCGTATGAAAAGGGAGAAATGCCCACAATATAAGTAAGATTATTTACCTAGGTCGTCAATTTCTTCTTCTATATGCTGTGGCTGACCTTGGCATTTATCTCTGTGAGATTTTAATCTTGACGCAATGCCTTGTAGTTCCTGGCTGGTCTTTGCATTTAGCTCGGTACCCTTTGCCAGAAGTTGTTGATAGTTTTTCAAAATAATTCCAGACAGGATATTTTTTTCTGCCTGAAGGAACCACTCTGCCAGGTCTAGAAGACATCCTTCCTGGTTGATTCCAAAGCAGCAACTGACTCAGTGAGAAGCTGCTTGGCTAGAAAAAGTTTCAACAAGAATCTTGTTGAAACTTATTGTGGCTGCACAGTGATATATACTACATGTAGGCTTATACCGTTCCATGTATACTTGTGGCAAGTCTATATAACACTGCTCCTTATATTGATATGCTAAAAATGTCCTTTAGCAATCAGATCGCATATCATATATCAATCCCACAATATTTAAAATCTATGAAAAAATCTATTTAAATCAAATCTGATTTGAATAAAAAAAAAAATAAAAAAAACACGCCCACCCTGGTATTCACTAACCTCATACAATAATACCTGTTAATTCCGGCTAAAATTGGCATTTCAAAGCATAACAGTGCCTTAAAAATAGTTTCTTATTTCACTATAAAAGGTTATATTAACTTATACTGCATTGAATAAGTCAATAGTTGATATATTTGTCCTATATACAATGTTAGGTTCCTAGTTTAGATATATTTGTCCAATATGAAATGTTAGGTTACAAAGAAAACAATGGTCTCCACTAGCGGACCCAGGAATCTGGGTGCGCACGTCCTGTGTAATAGTAATCCTTGATACATATATTTATATATCTCTATATATATATATATATATATATATATATATATATATATATATATATATGTTATACATATACATATATATATATATATATATATATATATATATATATATGCAATAAAAACGCTAGGAGCGTGTGTTTACGCATATATATATATATATATATATATATGTTATACATATACATATATATATATATATATATATATATATATGCAATAAAAACACTAGGAGCGTGTGTTTACGCATATATATATATATATATATATATACAGACGCACACACACACACGCGCGCACACACATACACAAACACACACACACGCACACGCGCACTCTCTCTCTCTCTCTCTCTCTCTCTCTCTCTCTCTCTCTCTCTCTCTCTCTCTCTCTCACACACACACACACACACACACACACACACACACACACACACACACACACACACACACACACACACACACACACACAACACACACACACACACACACACACACATATATATATATATATATATATATATATATATATATTTATATATATATATATATATATATATATATATATATATATATATATGTGTGTGTGTGTGTGTGTGTGTGTGTGTGTGTGTGTGTGTGTGTGTGTGTGTGTGTGTGTATGTATATATATATATGTATATATATATATATATATGTATATATATATATATATATATATATATATATATATATATATATATATGTCCTCGAGTCTCTCGATGTCGATGGCCTAGAATTAAAGTGTACTCTGCTTAATAAAAATATACATCTGTTCACTGGGACCCAATGTTGTACAAATACTTTCCTGCGTTCGTATACAGTACGTACCAATTGTACTATCATAGTAGAGATGGGTTGAAAGTAAAATTTCGTGTACGTGTATGTAACTCGAGCATAGCGATTAATAAGAAAAGTTGCGCACAACTGGTATCTCTCTTGATGGCGCAATCGGTTAAGTCACTAACCCTTGTCACGTGCTAGCTAGTCGTTGTAATACCTGAATAGAATCGTCGACGAAAGTCTATCAAGTATACGTACCAGCTTAACCACTAGCTATAAGTCGACTTGGTTCTCCGTAAAATCGAGATTAGGACGGCAGTTAGCAGTCGACTCAAATCCTGCGGAAGTTAGATTAACCCCGAGGCTAGAGACTCTTATAGTCTCAGTAGCATAGTCGGTAGAGCGACGGCCTGCCACCGCGCAAGTCTCGGTTTGAGTTCGAGGACAACCGTCGGAATTATTTGATTGACATCATCGTCACTGACGATTCTATTCAGGTATTACAACTAAGAAAGTCTATCAAGGATACGTACCAGCTTAACCACTAGCTACAAATTGGCTTGGTTCTCTGTAAAATCGAGATTAGGACTGCAGTTAGCAGACGACTCAAATCCTGCGGGAGTTAGATTAACCTCGAGGTTGAAGACTCCTATAGTCTCAGTATCATAGTTGCTAGAGCGAAGGCCTGCCACCGCGCAAGTCTCGGTTTGAGTTCGAGGACAACCTTTGGAATTATTTGATTGACATCGTCGTCACTGACGATTCTATTCAGGTATTACAACGAAGAAAGTCTATCAAGGATACGTACCAGCTTAACCACTAGCTACAAATGGGCTTGGTTCTCTGTAAAATTGAGATTAGGACGGCATTTAGCAGTCGACTCAAATCCTGCGGGAGTTAGATTAACCCTGAGGTTGGAGACTCTTATAGTCTCAATAGCATAGTCGGTAAAGCGATGGCCTGCCACCGCGCAAGTCTTGGTTCGAGTCCGGGGATAACTGTCGGAATTATTTGATATACATATATATTCGCGTGTATATATATATATATATATATATATATATATATATATATACATATATACATACATATATATATATATATCTATATATATATATATATATATATCGATATATTATTACTGTAGCCAAAAGTTGTTGTAGGTCAATCAGTAAATCCAGTTCTTTACGTAGATATTATTTTGCCTTTCTTTCCACGTTATGTTAAGTAGCTTTCTGTGACAATTGTCTTTGAAAGCCTTGATCTTGTTTTTGCTTTCTGCTAGTATCCTTCACATCTCGCATCTACAAAATATAATCGATACCACCACGGACTTGAAGAGTTTACAGTCGCACTGTTCTCTAACCCAGTGGTTCTCAAACTATGGGTCGCGACCCAAAGCTGGGTCACGAGATTAATTTTGGTGGGCCACAGGGACAAAGGAAAATTCTCACGTTTTCAGAGTATTTCAAATACTTGACTAATTAAATTTAGTTTTCTGAAGGAAATGCAGTGCCATGGATTTTGTTAATTTAGTTTTGTTAAAGAAAATATGTACACATTATTTTTTTTCCAAAGTAACATGTTCCAAAAAGGGTCGCTCACGAAAAAGTTTGAGAACCACTACTCTAAGCGATCCGTGAGGTCTTGTAATTCTTGGTTAGTGTTGGCCATGAGGTCAGCATCGTGCGCAAAGTGCAAGTTACAAATTCTCCTGCCACCAATAGAAATCGATGTAAGATGGTTTTCCAATGTATCCTGCACGATACGTTCTAAAAAAAATGTTAAACAGAATTGGTGATAACAGGCATCCCTGGCAAACTCCAAGTGAGGTGCTGAAGTGCTATCCAATTTGGTAGTTGAATAGTACGGATATGATGATATTTTCACTTTTTGAGAAGAAAATAAGTGTTTCTTTGATGATTTTTTGAACTGAACCAGTTAACTCCCATTATCAAATTCAATGTTGAATAAGAAGAAGAGGGTAAGATAGCCTTTTTAGATGTTTTAATTATGAAGAATGAAAATAAACTTTCTTTCACGATTCATAGAAAAATTATTTATTCCGGCAGTTATCTTAATTTCTTCAGTCAACATCCAGACAACATCTAAAGAAGTGTAGCTTCAGGATTTTTTCTCCGATCTTTTAGGATTTGTAGCCCCCTATTTTTAGATCAAGAATTAGATTTCATCAGGTTCCAACTCACTAGAGTAACTTAACCTTCTTGGTTCCTGCCAGAATTATTCTTTACAATTCCCCCTCTAATACTGTCAAACATTTCACCCATAAAAGTTCCCTTATTGTTCTCTTTTCTGATTCAT
>NC_134799.1:52071868-52081868 GCF_046742065.1 Oratosquilla oratoria
CATATACACATAACACATATATGTAGACACACATACAAACTTCGTATACACTATAGTGTACTACTTGAAAGTAGTCAAAGTCTTCATATCCTTCTTGCTGTAGTTTCTTTCCAGCAGTTGCCGTCTTCTAAATTGTGCTTTAATAGAACCTTCTCGCTTTTCGTGACTAAACATAGCCCGCGGCTTCGGTAACCATTATTACACTTCTTTCAACCTATGTTTATGTGAAGGCCACTTTGGTACCTATATTGGTGTGTCTTTGAAGCTTTTCAAATCCTTACTAGTTAAAAGTGTTGTTAATAGTGGTTCCAGGACTTCACAATTCAAGTCAAGCAAATCAGACAGTTGTATATCTTCAACATTTAGATGAGCATGTTTTTTTCTTTGAGTAAAATGAGCAGTCTCCCAACTGATTTTTAGGATGGTTTCTATAGCTTCAGCACGAAGTTGTGCACACCGGCTGGAAAGCATGGCTTGCACTGCCTTTGAACGAGCATACCAAACGGTTCTTTTCATCACAGATAGTACAATGTCTCTCACTAATTTGCTTTGTGTTCTCACAAGCTGAAATTGAAACAACGGGTGATTGGAACCATCGACTCACTTGAGAATGAGCTTCACATTAATCCAGTTGGAAAAATAAACACCAATAATCTAATTAACAAGTAACATCATGTTCTCCAGTACTTGCCCTTTCGATTCGTGTTTTGAACTCCAGATCCTCCATAAGTGCAGAGCTGTAGTTAACCAACAGCTATGACTGACAGGTCCAATTTCCAAGAGAGTCAATGACATTGGTACTACTCCTGACCTTATTGCATGAGCAATACGATAAGCGTAGGACTTATCTGTGCTAAGTTTTGAAAGCTTCTTCCGGTAACGCTGGAATGAGAGGACCTACATCAATCTTCGGAAACATTCTATTTGTTTGTTGCCTCATCCAGCATGTTGCCAAGGGTGCCTAACTACTTATTGTGTCTTTTTGTAGGGCTATCAAGTTCTTGGATGGGGTGACGAAGGGGCAGTTTACCTGTATGTAAATCACACACTAACCATAAAAATCTTTTTCCCAATTTTTTTTTCTAAATGGTTCATTACACCTCATAGCCAGTGTTAACTGAAGTTGAATCTCCACCAATAGCCTGTAGTGAATTTTCAAGCCCGCTCTCTTGATGCCAGCATAATATATTATCAGTTATTATCTCAGCATGTTTTTTTCCTTCCTCTTCAGTTTCAGGCTCACAACAGAGTAATTTTCTTTTTTTATTAGACCTGGAAATTTTTGCTTACTCCCTCTACTTCTAGTATAACTTTGGTTTAGTCCATTCTTCCATCAAGCAAAAGACAGGAGATCCCTCCTTCTTTCATTTCTTTTTCTTATTGATTAGATATTTCATTCATTAATTTTTGTTGTGCTCTTCTAATTTTATTATGAACGATAAGTAAGGATGAATCTTCTTCGGTGATGAGGCCTGCATCTATCCAAGAGGCTGATAAAATTTCCGCAGCCTCACGGAGTCCAGTATGGTGTCGATTAATAGCTAATGCAATGTTT
Organism: Oratosquilla oratoria; assembly: GCF_046742065.1. Classification (NCBI taxonomy): domain Eukaryota; kingdom Metazoa; phylum Arthropoda; class Malacostraca; order Stomatopoda; family Squillidae; genus Oratosquilla; species Oratosquilla oratoria. The sequence continues at coordinate 52,073,424 of NC_134799.1, forward strand.
AAAATATCTTTTGTGTTGTATTTCATTTTCTTTGTAAAGCCTCAGAAGTCACTATATAATTATTATCTGACGTTACTTCATTTTGTTCAGAAAAATCATCAAACAACTGATAAATATCATGGCAATGTTGTTCTTCTCTTTACATGACTTCTTCACTCTTCATTCTCTTCTTATCTTGCCTCCCTCTGATAAGTTCCTTCCTTTTTACAAAAGTAATCTGTCTATCTTTTCTGCATAATCTATTGAGCCAATTTACATACTGCCTTGGCCTTCTATTTTTGTTCTCTATGACCTGATGAAGTCTAGATCTAAAACAGGTATCTTCTTTTCACGAGGGCAATAGCAGTCAATATGCGAATGATTCTTTTTTCTCCTATCAGAAGGAGAATAATCTGTTTTTGAACACAGAATTATAGAGCACTTGCAGCTCAAAATATCAAACACTTTATCAATTGAGAATAGAAATGCATTTTTCTTTGATAATTTTCCATTGCCAAGAGATACTTCAGCTGCTCTTAACTACAATACAATCCTTTAAGTTTTAGCTCAATTGTTCGACACTGGATGATCACTGGGTGTTTGAACAGGTCATTAGCTGTTGTCCATTAGTGGAGAAGATGGGGTATGATATTAATGATAAGCTCCTTATTTTTATAGTTTCTTCTGCTTTTGAAATTTTGTTCTCGAAGGAGCAACACAAATATCAAAATATCTCTAACTAATGGAAGCTCTGACACTGGAAGCTCTTTCCCTTTACCAATTTACAGGCTCAAATGGGATGATAGTTGACCTCTGGTCTTCTTTTTTAACATATTGTGAAAATCTGAAAACAGAAGATATCCTTTTAAGTAAATAAAGAAATTTGTTTAAATATTAAAAGACACATTGTAAAATATGAAATTATGTTTATAAGAATAAATCAATGTTCACATCATAAAGCAGGAATATGAATTATTATACATGTATAATATACTTTGACTAACTTCAGTTTCTATGATAAATTAAAGAAAAGAAGAAATATGAACTGACACAAATTTGCTTAAAAATTTCTAAATGGAATAGCGTTACCGCGTGATTCAGTGTGATACTTACATTGATATATTTACATGTATACTTCTGTTGTTAAATTTCTGTAGAGGCATACATACATACATATACCAAGGCTTTTTTCCCCTTACTAGGGAGGTAGCCAAAAAGGAAAAGGCATAAAATCATTCCCACCCATTTCATCCCTGAAAACACTCCACACCCCTCCACCCTCCCTCCCATCTTAGCACCTCCTAGATGACGGGTCATCCCTGCATCCTGTCCACTGCCCTGGGTCAGAAGCAGTGTCGCAAGACACAGCACATCCACAGCAAGGCCGCTTCATTAAATCGGCGACCCCCCTCTCCGTCCCCCCCATCCTAATACTCTTTCATCAACCCTATCTCCCAACTCCCTTTCCACCCCTGTTCTCCTCCTCACCTCCTCATTTCTCACTCTATCTAGCCTAGTAAACCCCATCATACTTCTCAGACACTTCATCTCAAACACATTCAAGCTCCTTCTCTCTTTCTCTCTTATGTTCCATGTTTCTGCTCCATACAGTGCTGTTGGTACAATCACTCCTTCATACAGTCTCCTCTTAGCATCCATTCCCAAATTTCTATTCCTCATTACACTTTTTAATCCACCAAGGCATTTACTCGCTTCTCTCAATCTACATTCTACCTCCACCTTTACTCCACCTTTTCCTGCCATATTTGCACCCAAGTATCTAAAACTATCCACTTCCTCCAGTTGCTCTCCCTTAATGCTCACTTCCAGATTACTGCCACTTTCACTCCTTGTACATCTCATCACCTTACTTTTATCCACATTTATCTTCAGCTTTCTTCTATCCCACACTCTCCCAAACTGTCACCAACTTCCTCAATTCCTCCTCCGAACCTGCCACAAGCGCAGTGTCGTCCGCAAACAACAGCTGGCTCACCTCCCACTTTTCTCCATTTTCTTTAACCATCTCCAATACCTGACCCACTACCCTTGCATTTACCTCTCGCACTACCCCATCCATGTATAAGTTGAACAGCCAGGGTGACATAACGCATCCTTGACGAAGTCCCACCTTTACCTCAAACCACTCACTCTCTCCATTTCTAATCCTGACACAAGCTCTACTACTCTCATAAAAACTCTTGACAGCTCCGAGAAGCTTTCCTCCTATCCCGTATATCCGCATAACCTCCCACAGTGCCTTTCTGTCTACCCTGTCGTAAGCCTTTTCCAGATCCATAAAGGCCCAAAAAACATCCTTCCCCTTTCCTATAGCTTTCTCACATACCTGTCTTACCACAAAAATCTGATCTACACAACCTCTACCTGTCCTAAATCCACACTGATCCTCACCAATTACTCCCTCTGTTCCTCTCCTAATCATCTCAATCAAGATCCTCCCATAAGCCTTCCCAACTACACTTAACAAGCTAATCCCTGTGAAACTACTACATTCTCACTTGTCCCCCTTTCCCTTATAAAGTGGAACTATACAGGCACTCCTCCAGTCCTCCGGCACTCTACCTTCTCTCCAGCAAACATTAAATAACTTCACCAACCAGTCCACCATCACTGTACCTCCTTTTTTAAGACATTCTGCATGGCATCCATCCAGACCAGGTGGCTTACCTGCTTTCATCATCTTAACTGCTGCCTTCACTTCATCCTTCCTTATTTCTCCTCCATTTTCCTCACTCATCACTCTCATTTTCTTAGCATTTCCCACTGCAGCTATCTTTCCTTCCCTATCCTCCTTCACATTTAGCAACTCCCTAAAATATTGTGCCCATCTTCCCCTTACTGCCTTCTCCTCCATTATCATCTCTCCATCTGCACCTTTTACCTTTTCTTCTCTACTTAATTCGCCTCCTCTTCCTCTCTTAATTTCTTTCCAAAACACCTTTTTATTACTTTCAAAATTTTCTGTCATACTCTTACCCCATTTTACATCTGCTCTCCTCTTTGCCTCCTTTACCTTTTTCTTTACTTCTCTTTTCTTTTCTTTGTACGTCTCATATGACTCCCTCGTCCTATTTTGTAACCAATCTGTGTAAGCTCGCTTCTTCTCTTCTACAACCTTCTTCATTTCCTCATCCCACCATTCACTACCCTTCCTTCTATTTCCTCCTGTATTTCTTGTTCCACACACCATCTTTGCACACTTTGTGACTCCCTCCTTGAACCATCCCCATTCCTCCTCCACACCTACCTCTACTCTATCCTTCACTCCCTCCCACTCCTCCTTCAGCTTCTTCTTGTACTCCTTCTTCTTTTCCTTTTCATTTAAAGAGTTTACTCCTAGCACCTCCCTACCTTTTGTCCCTTTCCTCTTTCTCCATCTGTCCTCCACTTTCAACTCACCTTCCACCAGAAAATGATTTGATATTCCCCCACCCTCTCCCCTTAGCACATGTACATCCTTAACTCTTCTTATCATAATCCTATTTACCACTACATAGTCCATTAAAGCTCTATCTACCACCCTTCCCTCCACCACCCTCTCCCATGTGTACTTATGCTTGACTTTCTTCCGAAACACTGTATTTGCTATCATCAACTCTCTTTCTAGACACATTTCCACCATTAACTCTCTACTACGATTTTTTCCTGGAACTCCACATTTCCCAACCACTCCATCAATTGGATCCTTTCCTACCCTAGCATTAAGGTCTCCCAATACTATTACATTTACACTTCTCCCTAAACCCTCTATGCACTCATTTAAATCTATCCACAAGGCCTCCCTTTCTTCTACACTCTTCTCACTGCCAGGCCCATATGCACTTACAAAGACCCACATCTCCTTTCCCAGTTTCACCTTCATCCACATTATCCTTGAGGAAACCTCCTTCCAGTCCACTACACGTTTACCTATCTCTTCACTTATTAGTATAGCCACCCCTTTCCTCCCTCGCCCTCTCTTCACTCCTGATAACCTCCCACTTACACTCCCAAACTTACAATCGCCCTTCCCTTTCAGCTTAGTTTCACTCAAAGCCAACACATCCATCTTTCTTCTCACAAACATACTACCTATCTCTTCCCTTTTACTCTTATCTGTACCACATCCACGCACATTAAAGACCCAAACCTTAGGGTGCTGGTCCGAGAACTTTCAGACCCTCTTATGCCTTTGCTTTTACTTTTAGGAATGTGCCCTGTGGGGCTACAAGGAGAAGGATGCCTAGTCCCAATCCCCGTTCCTTTCTTCTCGCCTCTTACGATCCAAGTGGGAATACTTGGTGGCAGTATTCTTTTCCCACACCACAGGGAATTCCCCCACCACAGAAAAAGAATACTCAGAGAAATGGTACAGGACAGCAACAAGGGGTTGGGGGACAGCATAACGGAGGGACAGTCGTAGTATAAAAGTGTCATCATTTCTCTATGAACAGAGTTTTCCTCTATCATAGACAAAATGATGTGTGACTCTGGTCCGTAGGGGCGCCCCATATAGACCCTAAAGTATCGACTGCATGCTACTTTGCCATAATAACAAGCAGCCAATACCCCAGACGGAATTCCCTAGAGGCACTGCAAGAAAACCACCAACTCTGGATTCTAGTAGGAAACTGATTTTGCGTGGTTGGCCGGTTAGGTGACGTGCTGGGACGCCAAGTACAAGTTAAAGCATGAATAAAACTGATAACCTGTTCTGTTTATGTTCTTTAACGTATGTTGCACAGTAGCTATAAAAGTAAAAGAGGCTCCATGTGCTTATATGAGAACAATATTTAAGTCAACTTGACAATTCATACTAATTTACATTTGTTTTCTATTAAAAGAACATAATAATGAAAATTTAAAATGAAATTAGTGTAGGAGAGAGTTATTTCAATCCACTTAATCATTTATGTCTCACATCTGGGAGTAAAAAGGCACAATAATTTTACTACCGAATATGATTTTTCGCAATGTGTATTGTATTTGTGTATAAGTATGTACGTGCATGTTTGTTTTTGCGTGAGTCCCTTCATATTATGTATGTATGAATGTGGATATGTATGTATATTTGTCAAGTGAACAGGATGTAGGGATGACCCGTCATCCAGGAGGTGCTAAGATAAGAGGGAGGGAGGAGGGTGGAGAGGAGTGGAATATGTAGGGAATGGGTGGGAGTGGTTTCTATACCTTTACCTTTTTGGCTAACCCCCCCCCCCTTGTAAGGGGGAAAAAGCCTTTGGTATAAGTATATATATATATATATATATATATATATATATATATATATGTATGTATGTATGTATGTATGTATGTATGTATGTATGTATGTATGTATGTATGTATGTATGTGTGTGTGTATGCATGTATGTATGTATGTATGTAAGCATACATGCATGTATGTATATATATATGTATGTATGAATGTGTGTATGCATGTATGTATATATGTATGTATGTATGTATGTATGTATGTATGTATGTATGTATGTATGTATGTATGTATGTATGTATGAATTTCATTGAAATTTGTAGCAGTATCTGCGTTCATGAGTTTTTCCTTGACATCCTTGGCTTTTCTTATGCTGGCGCGCTGTGTCGTGCTGAGTTCTCTAATTACCTGGCCAAATAACATTGGAGGTTTAGTTAAAGGCATGGGAACTATCTTCTTGATTTAATGCAGAATTTTCGCCTAACAGTTAGTCATTTTCAGTGCTAATGAATACAATGTGCGAGGGTTGAATATTTATACACAACACGCGGATCACAAACACTTCAGTGCTGACTCGGTCAACCAATCCGGAGGCAGGACGCGTAGCGTCGCCCACTTGCCAGTCGGACAAGAACCTATAGCGGAGCTCAACTTCTTTGGATGTGGGGATAGTAAATGGGTCCGGAGTCTGTCTGTTCATGATAGGGTTCTAACTTTTATGTATAAGGCTTCCAGGATATGAAGACGTGTGTGGTTGGTTTCTGTCTGTAGGATAGTAATGCCCTTCTACAAGTTCTTCCTTGTCAGTGGGGTATGGTGTACGTCTCCGTGGTGTCGTTTGATAGCTCCGCTGGGGAAGTCAAGTGTATAAATACTCGACCCTCGTACACGTATTCATTAGCAATAAAGATGCCTAAATGTAAGGCAAAAGCTCTGCATTAAATCAAGAAGATAGTTCCCACGCCTTTACCTAAACCTCCAATGTTGTTTGGCCAGATAATTAGAGAACTCAGCACGACACAGCGGGCCAGCATAAGAAAAGTCGCGAGTGTCAAGAAAAAACTCGTGAACGCAGAAGCTGCTACAAGTTTCAATGACATCTGCCTAAGAGGATCTGCTGCCCCACTATAGTAATGCATGTATGCCTGTATGTATGTATGTATGTATGTATGTATGTATGTATGTATGTATGTATGTATGTATGTATGTATGTATGTATGTATGTATGTATGTATGTATGTATATATGTATGTATATGTATGTATGTATGTATGTATGTATGTATGTATGTATGTATGTATGTATGTATGTATGCATGTATGCATGTATGCATGTATGCATGTATGCATGTATGTATGTATGTATGTATGTATGTATGTATGTATGTATGTATGTATGTATGTATGTATGTATGTATGTATGTGTGTATGTATGTACGTATGTATGCGTGCATGTATGTATGTATGATTAAAGTATGTAGGCATGTATGCACGCCTCTTCATAACATTTAAGTCAGTTCTAGAGACAAAACTTCTTTTCTCTTCCTTGGCACAACATATACCACGGCTGTGCATCCTCACCTCCTGTCTTCTCCCCCCCCCCCCACCGCGTCTTCATCAGGACTTGTGAGACACAAAATTTTCGTCAAATCTGTTTAGAGGCGCAAGTAATTTGGACCTTTTGCCTGGTCCTAATTAAGTGTTCCTTTCACTTCTTAGCGTTAGCCCAGTATGTACTTCTAATTTTGTTTTGCAGTGTAATTGTGTAACTCAGAAGCTACCATGGATGTAGGGTCATAAACAATAATGCTCAGTTTTTATGTTATCTTTCGTTCGCTTTGGTAAAGGAAACAAGATGTATTGTTAATTAGATGGACGTTTAAAATAATTTCAAAAGAAACTTTTTTTTTTTTTTGTGAACAGGCGTTCCGTCTCTTAAACTCGTGCAAGTAGGACATACTCTTAACCTATAAATGATATAAATGCACTATTTTATTATCATAAAACAAATATTATTCTGTTAATGTGTTTCATTGTTTCATTTTTTATAAATTCTTTGTGGAAGTCAGAGGTGTATCTTGATTAAATAAATGTTTTAAAATAGTTTCAATACATTTTTTTCTGTTTACATACATTGTGTTACGTAAACTCATGGAAGTATCCTCTTATTTTGAACGCAAGAGTATATATACTATAGATGCATCAAGACATGATCTTTTAAGGCTCTTATAGATAGATATGTGGTTCTGCCAATTATAGATACGTTCTTTATGGTGTGGAATTCGTATGTGTTGTTTTTATATTATTTTTCTTTTGATATTATTGAGCGTGTTCCGTAGAAAACCCTTTCTGTATGTACTGTATATTAAGAAATGAGGGTTAATTCCAGAAAGAAAAAAAATCTGAGTTGCCATATGCTAGTATATATATATATGTATATATATATATATATATATATATATATATATATATATATATATATATATATATATACATATATATGTTGTATGTTTCTTAAAACAGATTGAACATTTTTAGAAGCTCCGCAATGGGATACGAACCCTGGCCCGTGCGTCGAAAATCACGAGGTCAAGACGTTAGCGACCATGTAGCATGGTCGCTAACGTCTTGACCTCGTGATTTTCGACGCACGGGCCAGGGTTCGTATTCCATGGCGGAGCTTCTAAAAATGTTCATACATATATATATATACACATATATATATATATATGTATATATATGTATGTATATATATATATATATATATATATATATATATATATGTATGTATTGGAAGTCATAGGAACATATGTTACGTCAACAAGTCCTGATGGTTAAATCAGGATAAGAATGAACCATTCTAAGACGAAAAAATCTCTTTAGCTGAATTAAATCACCTGTGGCCTTCATGAAAGAACATCTAGGAAGACGGCAATCCCAACAGGGTTAAATAAATTTTGTACTTGAAAGGGGTTCCCATTTTACTCAAGCAGATTACTTACGCCCCACTAACCTTTATTGCTCACGCCCGCACACACACACCAGCAGCAGTAGTTTTATACAAATGAAGTAATGACTGGCTGGATTACAACCAGCAGTGAATGTTTTTTATAAAAATTACTTCTCCACATATGCTAGAAAAACTCTCTGGGTAAAGAAAGAGAGAGAGAGAGAGAGAGAGAGAGAGAGAGAGAGAGAGAGAGAGAGAGAGAGAGAGAGAGAGAGAGAGAGAGAGAGAGAGAGAGAGAGAGAGAG
>NC_134799.1:52089368-52096868 GCF_046742065.1 Oratosquilla oratoria
GTGTGTGTGTGTGTGTGTGTGTGTGTGTGTGTGTGTGTGTGTGTGTGTGTGTGTGTGTGTGTGTGTGTGTGTGTGTGTGTGTGTGTGTGTATGTGTGTGTGTGTGTGTGTGTGTGTATTTACCTAGTTGTATTTTACGGGAAGGGGAGCTATGCTCGTGGGATCCCGTCTTCATATCTCATTTTATCTAAACTATTTCTAAATTCATGTATTGTTTTTGCACACACCACTTTCTCATCTAACTTGTTCCAACTGTTTATTACTCTGTGAGGAAAGCTGTTCTTTTTCAAGTCTCTTCTATAGCTGTCTTTTTTTATTTTCTTTCCGTGTCCTCTTGTATTTCTGTCATCCCATTTTATCAGATTCTCTCTGTCAGTAATTTCTATGCCTTTCATGATTCTGTAAATAGCTATCAAATCTCCTCTCTCTCTTCTTTGCTCTAGTGTCTGTAGTTCAAGCTTTTCTAGTCTCTCTTCATATGATAGTTTTGAGAGTGTTGGTGCCAGTTTTGTAATTCCTCTTTGTATTCTTTCAAGTTTTTTTATACAGTTTTTGTACTTGGTGACCATATCGTTGCTGCATATTCCAATCTTGGTCTTATCAGGGTGATTAGGATTTTCTTCACCATTTCTTCATCCAGGTATGTAAATGCAACTTTGATTGTTCTTATTAAATTATAAGTTTCTCCCAAAATCTTATTTATATGTTTCTCATGTGACATATTATTCATAACAATGACTCCCAGGTCCTTCTCATTTTCTACTTTTTTTATTCCTTCTTCTCCCAATTTATATGCTCCTGTTATTGTGTTTTTGCTTTTTCCAAATTCCATTATACTACACTTTTTTGTATTGAACTCCATCTCCCACTTCCTACTCCATTCCTATACTATATTTAGATCTCTCTGTAGTGATTCACAATCTTCTTCAGTTTTCACTCTTTTCAGTAGTTTTGCATCATCTGCAAAGAAGCTCATATAGCTTTCAATTCCTTCATCCATATCATTAATATATATAGCAAACATTATTGGGGCCAGAACTGTTCCTTGCTGAACACCGCTTATTACTTCATCCCATTTTGAGTGCTGGTTTCTTATCACTACTCTCATTTTTCTTTCTTGCAAAAAGTCTTCCATCCAATTTAGTAGTTTTCCCTGTAGTCCTCCTTCAGTTTCTAATTTCTTAAGCAACTTCTTATGTGGTACTTTGTCAAAAGCTTTCTTTAGGTCTAGAAATGCACAGTCCGCCCATCCATCTCTTTCTTGTATTATATCTATTAGCCTTGAATAGAAACATATTAAATTAGTGACGCATGATCGTCCTTGTCTGAATCCAAATTGCCTTGGATTTAACACACTGTTTTTTTTTTCTAAATATTTTACCCATCTACTTTTGATAATTCTTTCGCAAATTTTTGCTATTGTACTTGTTAGAGAGACTGGTCTATAGTTTGTAGGTTCTTCTTTATTTCCTCCTTTATATATAGGTACTATATTTGCTTTTTTCCAATCTTCTGGAACTTTTCCTTCTTTCAAGGAACTGTTTAGTATGCTATGTATTTTGTCTGCCAGTTCATTCCTGCATTCTTTCAGAATCCAGTTTGCTATATCATCTGGTCCATGCGATTTTCTGACATCAAGATTACTCAAGTGTGTCAATATTTCATTCTTTGTTACTTCTATTTCTTCCATAGGGGGGACTTTCTCTTTCCATTCAATCTCTTCAGGTTGTATGTTCTCCCTTGTAAACACTGATTTAAAATGTTTGTTCATAATTTCCGCCATTTCTACTTCCTCAGTGTATTCAATTCCCTCTTGTCTTAATTTCTCCAAGTCTTGTTTATTTTTCAGTTTATTGTTTACAAATCTGTAGAATAGTTTTGGTTGATCTTTACACTTTTCTATGACATCTTTTTCATATTTTCTCTTTTCCTCTCTGCACGTTTGTACATATTCATTTCTATAACCGGTATATATTTTCCATTTTTCAGGTCTTCTGTCTTTTTTCCATCTGGTCCAGGCTTTGTCTCTTTTGTCTTTTAACTCCCTACAAATTTTGTTGTACCAGCATTTTACATATTCTTTTTCTTGTTTTTGTCTTGGGACATACTTTTCCACTCCCTTTTTGTAAATTTTTGTCAAAATATTCAATTTCTCTTCCACTGTTGTTTCTTCTTTGCATATTTCTTCCCAGTTTTCTTGTTGAAAGAATTCTCTTATTTTATCAAAGTTTGTTTTTTCATACATCATTCTTCCTTTTCTATATTGTGTGTGTGTGTGTGTGTGTGTGTGTGTGTGTGTGTGTGTGTGTGTGTGTGTGTGTGTGTGTGTGTGTGTGTGTGTGTGTGTGTGTGCGCGCGCACTGAATGGTCCCCAGTGCAGATATTAATCTTTTTCAACCATATAACATTTCACTTAAATTCCATGTCATCACGATCGAGACTGACAATGAGCTCGACGGAGAGTTATGCGGAAACTGATACGTAGCGAAGCCAAGGACTCGAACTCAGCTCAGACGTACCAAGTGAAAAGTGACTCTACCCACTGCGCCATCAAGAGAGATCTAAGTTGAACACAGTTTCTTATATTTGTATGCTTGAGTTACATACATATACATGAATCTTATGCTCAACCCATCCCCACTATGTTAGAGCAATGCTAGTATGTACGCGTGGGTAAGTACTATACACACACACTGAATGGTCCCCAGTGCTGATATTAATCTTTTTCAATCCCATAACTTTTCACTTTAATTCCATGTCATCAAGATCGAGACTGACAATGAGCTCGACGGAGACATATGCGGAAACTGACACGTAGTGAAGCCAAGGACTTGAACTCAGCTCAGACGTACCAAGTGAACAGTGACTCTAACCACTGCGCCATCATAGCGGGGATGGGTTGAGCGTAGTGGTTAGAGTCACTGTTCACTTGGTACGTCTGAGCTGAGTTCGAGTCCTTGTCTTCACTTCGCATATGTCTCTGTCGAGCTCATTGTCATACTCGATCGTGATGACATAAAATTAAAGTGAAAAGTTATGTGGTTAATATATATATATATATATATATATATATGTATATATATATATATATATATGTATATATGTATAGATAGATATATATGTATATATATATATATATATATATATATATGTGTGTGTGTGTGTGTGTGTGTGTGTGTGTGTGTGTGTGTGTGTGTGTGTGTGTGTGTGTGTGTGTGTGTGTGTGTGTGTGTGTGTGTGTGTGTGTGTTCAATTGAAGACCAGAGCTAATTCAATATCTATTATCTTCTTTGTGATTTTCTCAATTTTCCGATTAGTTTGTATCTTGAAGGGAGGTCAAACACACGGCTTCCGAGATCCATGGTGTTATTACAACGAAAAACATTACACAAAATTTTGAAATACGAGCTTTCGGTTGAATCATACAACCATCATCAGGTAAGTAAGAATAAATATACAAAGCAGGAGTTTAATTAAGAGTAAATGAAGGAACTCGGAGAGGTAGGTCGTAGCTATGCGTCAGAACGACTTATTTTCTCTCTGCATTAATTGTACATAATCTCGTTTGTCATATGAAAAGAAAACAAATCGTTTTTAGAGTTTTTTTTTCTTTAACTTTAAAGACAAAACCGATTAAAAAACTAAAAAGATAACGGAAGTGTGTTTGAGGTCGAAGTCTCTGGTGCAGATAAACCTCCAACAAGACTTGAAAACCAAGAAGAACTCATACAAGAGCGCGAAGTCCTGGAAGCCAAGAAGAACTGATGAGGATTAGACGATCGAGAGAAAAAGAAAGAGTTTTGGTGAGCAAAATTAATGGTGTAGAACGGAGGAGAAAGGAAAGAGGGTCTTGTCGCTGGTTTGGAGATCGATGTGGTTGAATGATAGTAAAATGCTGAATGGACAGGAGAGAGAAAGTGCCACAAATGCTGGAGAATTTGCCTACTAAGGCCCTAGATTACGAGGAATAGGATGGGGAATAAAATTAGTATGAAAAAAATCACCATTTCTAGCCAAAAAGTGCGCCAAAATATATTTTTTTATCCGAAAGTAATTTTATATGACTACCCCATCATGTTGCATAATTTCTGCTATAAGGTGCTAATGTGAAATGAGTACTTATTATTAGAATTAGAATCTTCACTTTTACTAAAATGGAAAAAGGAATGCATACACAACAAAAATTCCAAAGCCTTTTGATGTTAAGTTGACAGGAACTTGCATAAGTCACACATGTGACTAGTATGCTGACCATATCAATTGCTAGAAATTATTGCCATACTCTGTAGTATTCTATTCATTGTAGTACTGAAGCCCTGTCAAGGATTATATATGGAATTCAGGTTTCATTTAACACTCAGTCTTTGTATCACCAGCAGTGACTACTAATTTTCTACCTCAACAGTACAAATATCATAGATGACGCCCTCGGCCAAAGCTACTCGTCGCCTTCCGGCGTGTGCTCCTCATCTTCAGTCTTTGTCATTAATCTCTTTCAATAGGATTCATAATAATAACATTCGTGAAATACCTCTGCACGGAGAAATGTGTCTTCGGAACACCTCGGTATGACACTTGCTAATATTTCCATTTCTAGAACCCAAGATTTTCCTATAATGTCCAAGTGGTGAGCATCTTCACAGACTCTCCACTTTCGGCTTTTCCCGTCTGTAGGCGAGCTTAGCAATGAAAAGCAGCATTGTACCACCAGGGAGTTGGCAGTAGAGAAGGGAGAGACCGGAGGAAGATAGAGAGAGAAAACAGAGGTGTGGAGGGGGGGGGGAGAGGACCCAAAAGTTGCCTCAAGTTAAAAAGTTAGAAAGTGGCCAACAAGACTGGACGACACCACAAAGCTCGGAACTTTGCGGTGACCTCGGAAGTTGTGCATAGAAATAAGCAAGACTGAGTTAGTACCCACAAAAGGGAGACCATGAAACTAAATCGAAGTCATTATAGTGAATGAAAAAACTTGTAGTTTCCAAGAAGGCGTGGCTGGTCCTAAGCTGAAATATGTATAAAAACACAGCAATTGATACGTCAACCGAATAAATGGATGAATGAATAATCCTATAAATAGAACAATAAATAGATAAATGAATAACCAAACAAATAAATAAGTTGACAAACAGAACACTAAGTAAACGAATAAATGAACGAAGAAATAATTGATGCAAATATAGATAGTAATTAATACATAAAAATAAATGAATAAATAAATAAATGAATGTACGACTCAAATGAATGAGTATATGAATGACATGATGAATGAATTAAGGAGAATGATAAAAGATAAGATTACAAGAAAGTCGTCATCAAAAGCCATATGTTTTGATATTATTGATGCTTTGTAAAATAGAATATGTTATGAGATGTATATATATATATATATATATATATATATATATACATATATATGTGTGTGTGTGTGTGTATATATATATATATATACATGCACAAACATACACACACACACACACACACACACACACACACACACACATATATATATATATATATATATATATACACTCATATGAAAATTCTTAATCAAAATGCTAACAGCTAGTCGTGAAATTTTTTCACGGCTAGCTGTGAGCCGTTTGGTTAAGAATTTTCACCCTCCTGACCTCGCTCCCTCACCAATCTTGACCCCTCTTCCCTTCTGATCTCACACCTCCACCCACACATCCACTCACCTCTGACCCTGCGCGACGGACTGTCCTGTTTTTACCTCTGACTGTTCCCCTTCTACTCATCTCTCAATTGTACTTATATCTCTGCAAATTCTTGTAACCTGTACTTTCCCGAAGAGGGCTATAGCTATTGGCCGAAATATAGAAGTTATACTTTCTTCTATGTTTCCTTTTATTCCGACTGTGGGTTCTTTGTGATTAATATATATATATATATATATATATATATATATATATATATATATATATATGTATACATATATATGTATGTATATTTACATGTATATATATATATATATATATGCATATATATTAATATATATATGTATATATATGCATATATATTCACACATATATATATATAAATGTATATATATATGCATATATATACATATATATATATATATATATATATATAAATTCCGACAGTCGTCCTCGAATTCGAACCGAGGCTTGCGAGAACGCAAAGCCGATGCTCTACCGACTGAGCTATTGGGTGTCTAAAATTCTTCATCCTGGAAATTAATCTTACTCCCAAGGGATTAAGTCGACTGCTAACTGCCATCCTTACTTAATTTCTACAGAGAACTAACACCAACTCGAAGCTCGTGGTTAAGCTGTTACGATTCCTTGATGAACTTTCGTCGTTGTCATGCCTGAATAGAATCATCAGTGGCGGTGTAGTCAATCAAATAATTCCAACAGTCGTCCCCGGATTCGAACCGAGGCTTGTGAGAACGCAAAGCCGACGGTCTACCGACTGAGCTATCGGGTGTTTAAAATTCTACAACCTGGGAATTAATCTTACTCCCGAGGGATGAATTTGAATGCAAAATGTCGTCCTTACTTAATTTTTACAAAGAACTAACACCAACTCGTAGCTCGTGGTTAAACTGGTACGTTTCCTGAATAGAATCACCAGTGGTGGTGTAGTCAATCAAATAATTCCAACAGTCGTCCGCGGATTCGAACCGAGGCTTGTGAGAACGCAAAGCCGACGGTCTACCGACTGAGCTATCGGGTGTTTAAAATTCTACAACCTGGGAATTAATCTTACTCCCGAGGGAAGAATTTGAATGCAAACTGTCGTCCTTACTTAATTTTTACAAAGAACTAACACCAACTCGTAGCTCGTGGTTAAGCTGGTACGCTTCCTTGATGAACTTTCGTCGTTGTCATGCCTGAATAGAATCACCAGTGACGGTGTAGTCAATCAAATAATTACGACAGTCGTCACCGGATTCGAGCTGACGGTCTACCGACTGAGCTATCGCATGTCTAGAATTTTACAACCTGGGAATTAATCTTACTCCGGGGGACGACTGTCGGAATTATAATTATAACTTGCCTTGTTTATTGATTTTAACTATGAATCAATATAAATATCATATCCAACGTACTAATTGAAAGATTTAATAATGAAATAAAGAGAAAAAAATAACAGATTCTTTTTCAAGGAAAACTCTTCTTTGTTGAAATTGTAAAATATTATAATTTACTTGCTTTACTTCAGGTATTCAAACTGAAATCCGTTCTGCTCCAGATACATCTCATAACGGGAAGAAATGGAAGTGTACACATCATACATCAACTCATCTGATATTGAAACACATTGCTCTTCAACTGCAATTATCAGCTCGTCAATTGTTGCCCATTTTGTGCTGTAAATTTTGTCTTTCAGAAACCCCCACAAAAAAAAATCCATGGGTGTCAAGCCTAGTGATCTAGCAAGATATTTAACGCTTTGTGTTCGTTCAATCCATCTGTCTGGCATAGATACATTCAGATAAGCTCTCACGTCGCGATGG
>NC_134799.1:52099368-52101868 GCF_046742065.1 Oratosquilla oratoria
TTTTTTTTTTTTTTTTTGTGAATGTGGGATAGATCCAGGGTGAATGTATACTTTCACTTGGCCAACCACCTTATAAGATGGAAAAAGCCTTTTTGCTATATGTATGTAAAAAAAATAGAAATTGAGGGAAGGGGAAAACGTAAAAGTTGCCATAGATGCATAGAAATGAGGAGAAAGGTAAAGGAAAGGAATAAAAGGAGAGGGGATCTCTTTGACCTGAGTAACACCGCCTGGTGGTAACAATAACAGTATCCATTAGGTCACTTAACATGCAATTTTTTTTTTTTGTTCTCCAATTCAATAAGATATATGTCTATTGTACATCTCAAGAAAAACATAGTGGTGTGGATAGGTATAGGTTACACAAACAAACTTCATCGAAAGAAACATTAAAAAAAGAGAAAGAATTAATGAAAATAAAACTGGAAAAATGGATGTAATTGCGATAAGGTATCGACCTGATTTCATGCCATAGATTTTAGTTTGGGACTTCAGTATGAGAAGGACACAAAGAAGTGTCTGAAAAAGACGTAAGCCACAAAATTCCCTGAAGTAGCTTTCATGTAAATGAAAGACTGACTTAAGTTATCATGTTCTTTATGCTATATTTTATTTAAATGATCGTTTGTGGATATATCTTTTATCATTTAATCATCTGTATATTTATTTGTTTATTTTCAAAGTATTTTTCATTGATTGATTGGTTGGTTTACCTATTTATCAATCTATCCATCTATCTGTCCATCTACCTATCTATCTATCTATCTATCTATCTATCTATCTATCTATCTATCTACCTATCTATCTATCTATCTGTCTATCTATCTATCTATCTATCTATCTATCTATCTATCTATCTATCTATCTATCTATCTATCTATCTATCTATCTATCTATCTATCTATCTATCTATCTATCTATCTATCTATCTATCTATCTATCTATCTATCTATCTACCTATCTACCTATCTACCTATCTATCGGTCAATCGATGAATCGATCGATCTTTTTCGCCTTTAAACGAATAGCGAAATATGTAGGAGAAAATGTCACAGGTTATGGAAAAACGGGGGGGGACATAAAGTCTCTGTTTGTGCCTCGCAGGACAACTTTCAGAACAGCAAGATGACGTTTCAGTAAGATTGACCAAGACACAAGATAAAAGCTTCGAAACGGGGAAGGAAAGCTCCTGTCTCACAAACTTTCGCTTTCGATAAGGTTCTGCCGACACCATGAAGCATCATTCCTAGGATCTATGATGAATCATATAATGCTATAACTTTTCTTGTGAAGACTGCATGGGATTTATCACGATTTTTTGTACTTTATATGTTTATGGTGTCCGCTGGTGTCGGAATCGGAACCTTGCGTCTCTCGTATCTTCCTGGACATGGGTTCAAGTTCCTCACTTTTCTACGATTTCCAGCAATAACTGTTTGTTACTTCTTCCAACAGTGCCTAAAGCGCATATAACAGGGCATAGACGATGGCTTTGGACGCATCTACACGCTCCCTGGCGTATGCACTACACTATTTTATATTTCAAGGTAGAGAATATCAGGCTTACATAATCAGGACAAGTCATCAGAACTGTTTATTATTTCTTATGTTTAAGCTTTATTCTTTATCAGTTTAAGTTTGAAATGCTTAGAGTTGCTTAATGTTTTGAATACAAATAATCCACATAAACTC
Source organism: Oratosquilla oratoria (assembly GCF_046742065.1). NCBI lineage: Eukaryota > Metazoa > Arthropoda > Malacostraca > Stomatopoda > Squillidae > Oratosquilla > Oratosquilla oratoria. The sequence goes on from NC_134799.1 coordinate 52,101,061, forward strand.
AATTTCTCTGTCTATTATTTCATTTCTTATGCAGCTGTGTTACATATATTTTTATCATTTAATATTTGAGCTATAATTACCTGGTGTGTAAACATACCTACATTACCTGCAAGCAAGAACAAGAAAGAACAAAAAGTAATAAAAATGCTTTTTAATTATTTTTAGATATGTTGATCTCTATATATAAGGCTGAAGTTTTTGCCAGTATAACGAACACACAATGCAATGTTAGCTCACCCTATAAGCTTATTTTGAAATCCAGCCTATATTCTACCCAGATATCTTTCTCGTCGTTTCCACGTCCACAGCATAAAAATAACTCTTTCTTCCCAACATTCGTGTCGGTCTTTGCCTTTGCCCTTCTCTCTCGTCTCGGCTTTCATATATATATAAATATATGTATGTATATATATATATGTATATATATATATATATATGTATATATATACATATATATATACATACATACATACATGTATATATATATACATATATATATATATATATATATATATATATATATATATATATATATATGCGTAAGTAACCTCTAGGAAAAGTAAACTAACGAAGCAGAGCGCGTTCGTGTTAATAAATCTTCAGTGCAGATACAAAGAAGGAATTATCTTATTCTGTGTATCTGCACTGAAGATGTAATTATACGAAAGCGCTCTGCTTCGTTAGTATATTTTTCCTAGTGGTTACTTACGCATTTGTGAACACACGCTCCTAGTGTTTTTATTGCATATACATATATATATATATATATATATATATATATATATATATATGTATATATATAAATGTA
>NC_134799.1:52106868-52111868 GCF_046742065.1 Oratosquilla oratoria
GGCCGTGACATGATTTATATGTTTATGCAATCCAGTTTTTTTTTTTTTTTAGCCTTCCTCATGATATTTTGAGTATCATGATTCTGTTTAAAGAGAACTTATATTTTTATTTTATATGCTTCTGCACTTGTATAACATGTGTATATTCATAGTGCATTAGTATTTTAGGTATTATCATAATCATACTGCTGTTTGCATTTTATGATAAAGAATAAAAGAATAATAAGAATTTATTAATATTGAAGCTACTGAAAGCTTAGATCTTCATGTCGGAAGCTTTTGTTCTATAAATTATTCAATGTTTTGCCTGATACTTAATACAAACTCCCGCAATATTCTGAAAACTTTTATCAAGTAAAAGTTGGTAGGTAAACAGGGAGTATTTGAGGTCAAGCATTTTGTGACCCCTTGACTTTACGAAGAGTTCTACCCTATGAAGGCAAGTCTTGAAATAAAGTTACTGAGTATTTCTCATGGCCAAACATACACTGGAACAAAATAACGTTTCCTAGTCTTCTTTCTTAGAATAGCATTACAAAATGATGTGTTCAATTCCTCTCTTGTCTCTTTTCCAAGGAAGTATTTAGACAAAAATAAGATCCTTAATCATATTATGTATGCAGCTGTGTCTTGCTGCATTGCTTCTGACCCGAGCAATGGGTGGGAGATTTGGACGGACAATCATACACAAGAAACTAAGATAGAAGGGACAACACATTTCTATTCGGTTGAAGGGGAGGTGTGTGTTTTGATTAGGCAACCCCGCCTCCCCCTTATAAGGGAAAAAGGCACATTAGTATATGCATGTCTGTATATGAATGTCTGTATATATGTATACATGTATATATGTATGTATGTATGTATGTATGTATGTATGTATATGTGTATGTTTATGTGTATGTATTCACTTGGTCTTTTTGGATCACGTGTTCGACTCGTGATCGACAGCTATTTCCCTCCTGGAAGAGAGCTCAGAGCTCGTAGGTCCGATCTATGGGTATTGCTATGACCTTTCACACACACACACCTCCAACTCCCCGCCCACGAGAGTCAGAGTAACGACCCGAAGCGCAGTTGTACCGAAATTAATTTCGGCCCTGGGCAGGATTCGAACCAAGCACTACGCGCACCATCATGCTAGTAGTTCATCGTTCTACCAACTGCGCCACCGAGTCGTGTGTATGTGTTTGTGTGTATGTGTGTGTGTATGTGTGTATGCATGTGTATGTACGTGTGTGTGTATGTGTGTATATTTGTATGTATATATGTATGCATGTATGTCAACATCATTTTACTGAATCATCGTCGGGTAGAGTATTTTTTCTGGAACCTTCTCGGTTATCTCAATTAACATTTCGATTTTTTTTTCTTTTTATGTTTGCCTGAGACCTGGTGATTCTCTTCGGTTGAATGAAACCGCAGAAGGTCTTAAAGGTGTAAAGCCAACAAATGCATGTACATACAAGTACAGTAGGTGTCACTTTCGTCTTGTTCTCCTGGTCCTTTCTTATTGTTTCCACTGGGCTACATCTTTTCCACACAAGGCGGGGTGAAAAAAAAAAAAAATTGAGTCTCTGCCAATAGCTGTTAGGTTCTCGACGTTTGAACCTTCATTAGAATTCCAGGGTCCAGTGGGGCCCCAGAGCTCCATTGAACCCTGTTTGGCTACTACATCACCTATTCATGCCCCACTTGGAGCTACATTAGCTTTCCTCGGGACATCAATTCTTATCGACACTTGACCCTTGTAAACACTTCCCCTTCTTATGGGCTCTCCTTTGTTGCGATCACTTGTTCTCCATTCTGATTCCCAGTTCCGCTATCGACCTTTCCCGGTCAGTATTCGAGTCATTGGCATACTCACCAGTGTCCTATCCCCTCCCATATGGTGTAAAGTCTTTCAATCTTTATTAATGATACCAACAGGTGATATATTCTATGTGTACTTTTTAGTAAATGATATTCGGCTTTGCTATGTTCTGAGGTGTCTTTAAGATCATGTAAAAATTTTATATACTATATCCAATAAATGGAAATTGGGTAAAAGTTATGTATGTCATTCGGTATTTGTGGATCCCCCTCTAATGATAACAAGTTACTTGGTATTTATAAGAGTGAATTTTGTAAATAAGCTACTTAACATCAGTGGATCAATCAGTCTTCAGGTTTCGACTTCCAAGAATTTTCTCAGCTGACGACGTTCCTATTGTTATTGTTAATGTTATTGTTATTCGTTATTGTAATGTTATTCTTATTCGTTATTGTTACTTCCACCCATTCGAGATGGAATGGGTGGGAGTGGATTCTGTGCCTTTTTCTTTTTGGCTACCCCCCGTGTAGGGGGAAAAAGCCCTTGGTATATGTATGTATGTTTCCGCCAGCACCGTTGTTTCTTTCCTTCTTTGTGGATGGTCTTCCCGTCCTGTGTCATCGCCCTCTCCGCATGGCTAAATCATAAACCCCGGAGGACACAGCGCATCCCAATGACCTTTCCGCAAGGTTCTTGGACACTGGTTCGGGTTGTCCGATCTGTAGATTGAAGAAATTCCATCGCAGGAGGTTTTAAGAAGTTCTGTCGTTGTTAGATGACTACGTTCCGGGAAGAGGCAGTGATGCATGCCTTCCATTTGGGCAACCCTGCAGATGTCTGGACTCCATTTGTATAGTGACATAGTTTATAGAATTTGTTGTAGCCAACGCTAGACGGTTTCATGAAGCTGAGATGTGAACCTTGGTTCAGACCGAGGTTTGATTTATAACAAGCCAATGCCAAGGTACAATTGGTTTAATTCCTAAGTGTTACAGTGGCTGATGTTTTTTTTTTTTTTTTGTGATATTAAAACAAGCCCATCGAATCTTTCATTTCAAATACTTACAATACAGACAATTTGGCCGTAAAGGATTTATTTTGCATCTTAGATTTGAGACATTGCAATTTATGTCTTCCAGAGTTCTTTAGAAGTAGTAGTGAAGACAATCGTACGTACCTTATCCATACATTATATCTTATTCTAAATTAATAAATCAGTAAAGTATGCTACTACATAGGAGGGTTTAGTATTTTAGTGACAATTACTTCATATACTACTGTAATCCAAAGTTGATCAAAGTGGATTGATGTAGTGATAGTTGTCTTTATCAAATAGGTGCGATTTTGAAATGGGCTAAGTATTGTTCGCCTTTATTTATTTATTTATTTTTTGTTTATTTTTTAGTACATAGCTTAGATTATAGATGAGAATGGCAGCTCAGAATTATTTTGTAGGCTAAAAGTTTTTTACGAGCCATTCCATCATAGTGATATTATAATTTGGTTATGGCTAAAAATAGACTACTTTATGCAGTTGAAAAAGCGCCCTGCGGTCTAAAGGGGGTCTTAACATTTTGGTGCTTTCTTCAAGCTAGATTTCTCTTCATGGCTTACCTTAGATCTCTCATCTCGTAACACATATTTTTTAAAGTATGCTGTTTTATTTAGATAAACAAACTTTATATACTTCTGGATGTAATGAAGAAGAGAAGTTTTGGTCAACACAAAGGTAAGCTGTGCAACGCTGATTGATGTGTGTGTCAAAGAATATTTGCTCCCGAAGATTGTGTGTCGAAGGATATTTACTTCTGAAATTCTGTGTACTTAGGTGGTTCCGTGGTTGGTGTCTCATAGACAGAAGGGATACTGAAAACAAGGTACTTCGAAGTAATTTCTAATGAGTCAGGGTTAACCTCTTTAAAATGCTTATACTGTATCTGTGTTGATCTTCTTGTGGAAAGCGAGTGACAATCAGTTGAGACTTGTAGTCCACCTTGAAAAGAGTTTCATTGAATTAGTCTTGTTCATATTAAAATGAATAATGAAATCACATGACAACTGCAGCGGCATTTTTGTTTTGTTTTGTGAGGCCATTTCATAATGAAATAACAGTGATTTTTTTACGCTAAAACTATAGAAACATGCAGGTAGACAGATGCAGTACATACATAAATGCATACATATATACATACATATATTCAAACTGCATATTTTTGTGTATATGTGTGTGTGTGTTAGTGTGTGTGTGTGTTAGTGTGTATGTGTGTGTGTGTGTGTGTGTGTGTGTGTGTGTGTGTGTGTGTGTGTGTGTGTGTGTGTGTGTGTGTGTGTGTGTGTGTGTGTGTGTGTGTGTGTGTGTGTGTGTGTGTGTGTGTGTGTGTGTGTGTGTGTGTGTGTGTGTGTGTGTGTGTGTGTGTGTGTGTGTGTGTGTGTGTGTGTGTGTGTGTGTGTGTGTGTGAGTGTGTGTGTGTGTGTGTGTGTGTGTGTGTGTGTGTGTGTGTGTGTGTGTGTGTGTGTGTGTGTGTGTGTGCGCGCGCGTTAGTGTGTTTATGTCAACTAAATGGGCTACATCCATAACCACTGAAAGACTCAAGTAGTTGTGAGACTTAAAAGTCCCTAAACCTCTGAAACCCAGCATTCCTGTTGAGTGCTGAGCGTCGTTTCAGATAAAATGGTTGACTGGGGTATCTTTGAAGTGACCATGCTGCTGAGGGATTTGCTATGTTGCTGTTCTAGCGTAGGGCTGAATTCTGTGGTGCTCGATGTATTTGCTTATTATAATCTAAGTAAACGCCAAAATATGCGGTAATGTGTTAGAAAAATGTATCATAACGTGAGAAGTTTGAGTATGTTTTTATGAATAAGTTATATTGTTGGGTATTTCTTTATGTCTCTACCGTGAGTTACGTGTACTGTCGTGTTTATTTCTTGGGCTCAATCTACATATTCTTTCTCTCAGAAAGGCCTAAGAATAACATGTGCAACCCACTTTTTTCGGCAACGATCATTTTGAATATTTTTGTTCCAGCTAATACTACAATGTTTCACCACGGAAAGGTCAGGATTTCATCTATGCATTACATTCTCACTTAACTATCGTATTCAACTACCTTATTTACCTATCTGATTTACATATCTCATTTAACTATCTTATTTAACTAACTCACCTATCTTGTTTAACTCTGTTATC
>NC_134799.1:52116868-52124368 GCF_046742065.1 Oratosquilla oratoria
GGTTTAAGTTCACTTGACTCTTTCAACTTTTGGTGTCAGTGTTTCTCGGAGTTCTACTTCCTGAATCTATGTCGGTGAAGTCTTGGATTTTCTTTTGTATGTGTCTTTTTTTTTCTTTTTTTTTGCGGGGGAGGGGGGATGGTTTCGGCACCTTGCTTCTTCAAAAATGCTTTTGTTGGTAACATCTTTGATATATATATATATATATATATATATATATATAATATATTTATATATAATATATATATACTGTATATACGCATATATGTACATATATATATATATATATATATATATATATATGTGTGTGTGTGTGTGTGTGTGTGTGTGTGTGTGTGTGTGTGTGTGTGTGTGTGTGTGTGTGTGTGTGTGTGTGTGTGTGTATGTGTGTGTGTGCGTGTGTGTGTGCTCTTTGATCCTAAAAAATGCCTTTGTTCTAATTTATTTTGGAACCATCATTGACTATAGTTGGGACACCTGTAACCTTTGTCGGCGAGTCTTTTGATTCCTTGGTATCTTAATTATTTGGCGTGGCAGTCCTTTGATCCCTGTGGTGCAGATGGGTCTTCTAATATAATCTGCAGTGTCCCGGAGAAGAAAACTTTAAATAATAAATTTTTGGTCCGTTTTGATGTTTTTTGGGGTTATATTTTGGATAATAAATAAATGAAAGCATTGTAATTTTATTTCATTATCTGTTTACCACCTATTATTTGAAATATATATATATATATATATATATATATATATATATATATATACATATATATACATATATATATATATAATTTTTTTGTGACAGTTGCATGTGGGATTCGAACCCGCTGTACTCGGCCATCCGTAAATTACCTTCCCAGTGCCCTAACCACCAGACCAATAGCCTCTGTGGTCTGGTGGTTAGGGCACTGGGAAGGTAATTTACGGATGGCCGAGTACAGCGGGTTCGAATCCCACATGCAACTGTCACAAAAAAAATATCGGTTTGATGTCGCTGCTACTAGCGAATTACTCTCATATATATATACTTTTAATCATGACTAAATAGTAATTCTTCTGCTAGTCTGACATGAAATTAATCATAGGTATACATCGCCTTTGTTTTGTTCTTTTCTTTTTACTGATACCACCTGTTATTACCTGTTATTAGTCAAATTGACTTCACACAGAAATCTACATCTGGAAAAAATCACGTATTAACATTCAAAATGCGATATTGCATGATAAGTTACACTTTAAATTCGAAGTGCGTAATCCGTAAGGTTTCCTGGTGATAACCTAACCAACATAAAATGATGTGACAAAAAGCAGCTGAGCTCTTAGATTCCGGTAATGAAAAATCAATCTGATTTATATATACATACATACATACACATATATATGTATATATATATATATATATATATACATGTATGTATATTTATATATATATATGTATATATATATATATGTATATATATGTATACATATATATATGTATACATATATATATATATATATATATATATATATATATATATATATATATATATATGTCTTGAACAGACACTAACTTCCTTTGCATATCTCGCGGAAAGGAACCGGCGTTGTCCTTCTTGGATATATACCCGTCCAGGTTTGCAGGCCAGCTGCTCCTACATTCGTTACGCCTTGGCAGGCGAAACAGCTGCTTCATCTCACTGTCGCCTCTCTCCTTTGTTCTTTGAACACAGCCAAGTCTCATGTATACGCCTCGCGCATTTTATCAGGGTGCATTTTCCTTTGCTCCTGTTTTCATTTCATCGATTCGCTGTCTCTCTTCTCGTCAATTTCTTCTCGTCAATTGCTTTCTTAGGTCTGCTTACCTGTTTTCTTCTTTTTCTCCTCATTCTCTTCCTTCTTTTCTTTCTCCTCCACTTTCTCGTTCTCCAACTCTTTTTTTCTGATTCTTTTTCTCCTTTTTCTTTCCTTTCTCGTTCTCCCTTTTCTTTCTATTTTCAATCTCCTCCCTACCTTTCTTCTTCTCCTCCTTTTTCTTTTTCCATTCCCTTTCATTCTCCTCCTCCTCTACTTCCATCTTCTCCATATCATCGTTTTCTTACTTTTCCTTCTCTTTTTCCTCATCCTTGTCTTTTCGTCTTCTTTCTTATTTTCTCCAACTCAATTTTATCCTATAACTGTCTCCATTATTTCTTTTCCCCTTTACTTCCCTTCCTCCTCTTTCCTTTCTTCCTCCTCTTCTTTGCACTCCTCCTCCTCCTCGTAATCCTATAATGATTTTTCACGTTTCTTCTTTGTCTTTATATGATTGTTTTTATTGATTTTCTTTCTACATTAGTCAAAGAATGTTAACTTTTCCCTCCTCTTGTATTACATTTCCTTGTGGTGTTTAAATTTTTTTTTATCAGTTTTTACTAGGGGGAAATTTTGGTGATGTAATCTCTATTGTGCTCTACGGAATCCAAGTAGTGTGTAGGTTTCATCTCAAACCGATACGCTTCCACCTTTTTTCCAAGAATCGGTTCATCTTTTCAATTTTTCAGTGTCCTTCAACAGAGTATCTGAAAAACACCGGCGTACAGCGAGCATCTGGGAATATTAGAGAGAAGAGGAACCTACAGTGGAAACAAATAAAGATAATGGCATGGCAAGTCAAAGTTTGAAGGAAGGGATTGTGACGTTTGGTTTAGAATTAGAGGAAAGACAATCTTTACTCCAGATCCCTTACGTCTCTCCGCGGTCTATCCTTCTTTCTTCCTCACAATGACAATGAGAACTTTTGACCTCCAGTGTCCACAGACTCAATGACCCGTCCTCTTTCCCTCCTTCTCTCCCACACCGCCCTCTCGTTCCTCTGAAGACGACCTGGCTACGTCTCCAGCAGTGAAGCCGTTGTGAGCATTTTCTCGTCGTACTAGTAAATGCATTTGATCCGTTTCTTTGCAGTCGGCCTTTGGATTACACGGGTCTTGCTTCTTGTTTTCTTTATACTTAAGTGAAGCCTTTGTTCCATAAGGTGGTCTCTTGACGTGGCAACGTATTTTGTAGACATTTATTTTAGTGAACAAAAGACAACTGTTTTCTGTTTTGGTTACCTTTAAAAAAAATGGACTGTGTGTGTGTGTATGTATATATGTTTGTGTGTGTGTGTGTGTGTGTGTGTGTGTGTGTGTGTGTGTGTGTGTGTGTGTGTGTGTGTGTGTGTGTGTGTGTGTGTGTGTGTGTGTGTGTGTGTGTGTGTGTGTGTGTGTGTGTGCGCGTGTGTGTGTATGTGTGTGTGTGTGTGTGTGTGTGTGTGTGTGTGTGTGTGTGTGTGTGTGTGTGTGTGTGTGTGTGTGTGTGTGTGTGTGTGTGTGTCTGTGTGTCTGTGTGTCTGTGTGTCTGTGTGTGTGTATCTGTGTGTGTTCTTTTTTTCTTAGAATCGTTGAGACTTCTTGAAGAATCATCCCCCCTAACTTCCCTCACCCCTCCCTAACCCGATCACACCGACATCTCTTCCTCCTCCTTCTTCCTCTTATATCTCATCTTCCATCTTCTCCAGTTCTTCCTCCACCATCCTTGTATTATTCCTCTTCCTCTCTTCCTTTCTTATCTTCCTTTCTTATCTTTCTTATCTTTCTTATCTTTCTTATTCCTCCTTCTCTTCCTTCACTTCCTCTATTTCTATCCTCGTACTAATTCTGTTCCTCCTCCTCTTTCTCCTCCTCGTATAGGCTCCCTTGTGCCATACGCCATACTCCTCTGTAGCCACAAATTGTCTCCTTTTTTCTCTTAATGAGATTCCTTTTCAAGCTTCCGCTGTTCGCCCGGCCTGCAAGAGCGCCCATCAAGTAAGTGGGCGCTGTTTCACGCCCATCCACCCCCGCACCTCTTCCCACTCCGTCAAAAACTGTCAACCCTTTCCTCTTCTACATCTTTACTGAGAGTGGTGATGTCCCTATGCGCTCTCTCTCTCTGTCTCTCTCTTTATCTCTCTCTCTCTCTCTCTCTCTCTCTCTCTCTCTCTCTCTCTCTCTCTCTCTCTCTCTCTCTCTCTCTCTCTCTCTCTCTCTCTCTCTCTCTCTCTCCCTATCTATCTCTCTCTCGACTCTCTCTCTCTCTCTCTCTCTCTCTCTCTCTCTCTCTCTCTCTCTCTCTCTCTCTCTCTCTCTCTCTCTCTCTCTCTCTCTCTCTCTCTCTCTCTCTCTCTCTCTCTTTTTTTTTTCTCTCTCCCCCCCCCCTTTCCATCGAGACCTCATTTCTGCTTCGTAGAGATGAGAGGTTATTGTTGTCGAGCACTATCTTATCTCTTGTCTTATTTACTCAAGGTTATTCATAGGAGATCAAGGGTGGATTTATGTGTGGGAAAGCTCCTTTACTGTCCTTAATGCCGATGTTTTAAAATACTTTTGACAACGACTTTTCTTTTTAGTGATGATCTTTGAAGAGCTGAACACATATACCACATATTTTTTAACTACTGTAATAGAGGCTTTACTGGTACCACGTTCATGTGAGCAAGAAGGTGGTTGCTTCCGTCCTGCAATATAAACAATGAACCTGTTCGAGACTTACGCTCGGTGGCAGATCAGCTGACAGATTGCGAACACCACCGCTTCTTTGCTGATCTAACCTGCCCTGTTCCACCAGCAACGCCTTATGAGTGAAACGTACATCTTCCTTGAGTACATTTGATGTGTGATGATCAATTTCTTCAGTCCAGAGAAATTAATGATTAATTTTGATGTGACAATGAACAAGGAATTTCATGAAGTTGAAGACTTAGGCTTTGTCAAGAAATGGTTCCTAATGTGTATCAACATTCTTGTGAGAATGTTTATTAAGTCTATCATACTACTGAAGGAATTAGAATCTACTTGGACATTTGGTCAGACTTTATGTGGTTATGTATGTGCGATGGAACGTAACATTCTAAAAAAAATATATCGTAGAAAGAACAACTAATTTTAAAGAAATAAAAGAATTGAATATATTACACAACAAAACATTTAGTTTGTGTAGAATACCTATATAGGGTCAATCATTTGACCAATATAATTTCAGAAAATAAAACCTTCTAGAACTTAGTTTAGAGCGACCATAATCAGCAACACTGAGGAAGCCAACTTCCATCAAGTTAGTGGGAATTAGGTCTAATTATTAACATCGTGGAAGATAATCTCATCTAAATGATTGTGTAACAAGTGAAGACGCTATTTAGCATTTTCTGGGTAGAGAAAAAAATCTTACAAGTCATCAAACATATCTGTATTCAGATCTCTCCATGATTATGCAATTTAGAGCCTTAGTTCATTGTGTCTTTCGTTTTTCATTTTCATATTATGTACGAAATATTTTTTCTCTTATCAATATTTTTTTCAATCATTGTGAAATTAGCGTGTCCAACTGAAACCTTCAAGTGTTACCAGCATTTTTTTCATTTAACCTTTCTCGCATCAGGTACATAACCTTTTCTTCTTGACATCGGCGTCTCTTATATTCCCTCTGAAACCAGCGTATCCTTGAAGAAGCTTCAAGTACGATCCAGCTCTTTATGATTCCCTTTGATCCCAACGTCTTCCATATTGCAAAGAAGCCCTCCCCACCCCCTACAACCTTGTGCCCAAATAACTTTTATTCTTTTGTTTATTTTCAATAACATTTGGTTATTATCATTGCTTAGTTCTTGCTGCGAGATTGATAATGGCCAATGGTGATTGCCAGCAGCTCTCTCTGTCCTGACAATGGAAATCTAGAGACTTCAACTGATCTTGCAGAGGGAATCAAATTACATTTATTGATAGCCATCGAGTCCAGACATCTGTCGTGAGACAAGGAGAAACACATTCCCTTAAAGTCAGTTGGACTATTTTATTTTTATTTTTTCTGTTTCTTTCGTGTATTTCGGATACACTACCGGGCCAAACCAGTCTTCGCGTCCGCCCCTAAATCTCGTCCGCCTTTCCTCCTCTTCCATTACGACCCATCGACAGAGCACCCCACCTTACCCCAACAAGGCTATAACTCTGTCAACCTTCATGGCCCCTCCTCTATGACCGTCCCATTCAGGGGCGTCATTCCTCTGCCTCTGCCAGCATTCTATCTTCATACTGGTTACTTCATTCGTCAGTTTATATTTATTTAGTGTGGTATAAATATAATTCAAGCTTAATGTATATACATATACATATACATATACATATACATATACATATACATATACATATACATATACATATACATATACATATATATATACACATATGCATATGCATATACATATATGCATATATATATATATATATATATGTATGTATATATATATATATATGTATATATATATACTGTACATGTGTATATATATATATATATATATATATATATATATATATATAATTACACTTTCACTGCACAGGGGCACCCGTCATTCTATTCTAGTTCTAAGAATTGTCCTTGACAAGTTCCCATGCAGATACTTGTCCCATTTTCACTCTCTTCAAGCAGATGGGACCTAAATATTTTAACAATCTTATTTAATTAGGGGACATTAGTGTGTGTAGCTGCCTACTCGCTTCATTTATTGAACAAATGAGAATATATCAACCTACCATATTCCAGATTTTCCACTTAGTGCTCAACTTTAAGCTTTCTTGGAAGACATAGCTGGCAAATTTCACTGAGAAAGAAAAAAAATATGAGTGAGTGTTCAAAGCGTACTATTTCTATATTCTTTATACCAATGACTAGCATTTCTCTCCGTATGGACAATATCGTCCTGAAGAAAGGGAATCATGGAGCCATGGTATTAAAAGAGATAGTTAAGAAGGATAGCAGGACACACAAATAGTAAAAACCAAAATCTTTCAAATTCTTCCGTGAGTGTTGGTAATTTTCTGCCCATAAAAGCACGCTACGGGGGTTCTGTGCATTGTGAAACCTAAATAGTGTTACTCAAGGAAATCCTAGTTATAGTTACCTCCTTCTCCTCTTTTTTTTCAAGAAAACGTTTCTTCCTTTGAGGTTTTTTGGGACGTTCTCGGGGCGAAGTCAAGCTCATCCAGACCGTGAACCGATCGGAATCCTAAAGAGCCATCCTTGTTTTCTTTCTTGTCCTCTCCTAACACTTCCTTTTCCACCTCTACCTCCTATTCCTCTTCCATCTCCTCCCCATTCTTCTCCTCTTCTTTCTTCTCACCAGCTCCTCTTGTACTCATAATTCATCTCCTCCTCTCCCTCCTTCATCTCCCTCTTCCTCTTAGTTCTTTTTCTTTACCATCTCCTCCCCATTCTTCTCTTCCTTTTCCTATCATTCCTTCTTTACCTCGTCCCCAGACCTCCTCCACCTCCATCAACTCCTCCTCCTCCTCCTCCTCCTCCTCCTCCATCTCCTCCTCCTCCATCTCGTCCTTATCCTGCTCCTACCTTTCTCCTCTTCCTCCTCTTCCTCTTCCTGCACTTCTTTTTCCAGTTTTCTATTCTTCTTTCTTACCCTCGTCTCTACTTTCCTTTGTCTCCTCCTCTTCATTCTTATCTTACTCCTTCTCT
>NC_134799.1:52131868-52139368 GCF_046742065.1 Oratosquilla oratoria
CACTCTACCCTCTCTTAAACAAACATTAAATAACCTCACCAGCCAGTCCACCATCACTGTACCTCCTTTTTTTTCAGACATTCTGCATGGCATTCATCCAACCCAGGTGCCTTACCTGCTTTCATCATCTTAACAGCTGCCTTCAATTCATCTTTCCTTATTTCTCCTCCATTTTCCTCACTCATCACGGTCATTTTCTTAGCACTTCCTACTACAACTGCCTTTCTGTCCCTACCCTCCCTCACATTTAGCAACTCCCTAAAATACTCTGCCCAACTTCCTCTTACTGCCTTCTCTTCCATTATCAGCTCTCCATTTGCACCTTTTACCTTTTCTTCTTTATTTGATTCGCCTCCTCTTCCTCTCTTATTTTCTTTCTATTTTCTTTTATTACTTTCAAATTTTCTATCATGATCTAACTCCATTTCGCATCTGCTCTCCTCTTTGCCTCCTTTATCTTATGCTTTACTTCTTTTCTCTTTACTTTGTACCTCTCATATGATTCCCTCGTCCTGAGTTGTAACCAATCTATGAAAGCCTGCTTCTTACAAAGGATTACAAAGGCGGAGCATGCCGACAGGAGACCTTTTGATCCATATCTAGGTCGGATGCGAAAAAAAAATTATATTAATAATAAAATGACAAATAAAAAATATGATAATGTAAATAACAAATAAAATACATAAATAAATGCATAGGTATAGTTAAATAATAAAAAAAACAGGTAAATAGTAAATAATAATAAATTGACATATAACTAATAATAAATGAAAATCAGACAGACAAATGATAGCAAAACAAAAACAAATAATATAAGATAAACTATAATCATTACAGCATCTTACTTAGGTATTTATCTAAATGATTCTTAAAGCCTCGAACTGAACTACATTGCACTACCTGTGCAGGAAGTTTATTCCATTCATTAACCACACGGTTGGCAAAGTTGTTTCTACCTACTTCCAAATTGAATCTATTTCCGGACAGTTTGAGACCATTGTTTCTTGTCTGATTCTTACTCAATGTAAAAATTTGGTCACTTTTGATGTTGTCAATTCCTTTTAGAATTTTAAAGACCTGCATCAAGTCACCTCTGAGTCTACGCTTTTTTAGGGAAAACAGATTCACATGTTTTAGTCGATCTTCGTATGATTTATTTTTGATATTTGGAATCAGTTTTGTGGCTCGCCGCTGTACTCTTTCCAGTCTGTCAATGTCTCTAATGAGATCCGGTGACCATACGGAAACAGCATATTCCAAATGTGGACGAACTAACGATTTATATAGCTTGTTAATGAGTGATGGACCTTTGAAATCAAAAGATCGCGCAATGAGTCCTAGAATCTTATTTGCTTTCTCAGAGGCTGAAATACACTGCTTGGATGATTTGAGGTCGTTACTGATAATTACGCCGAGATCTTTTTCACTATCCACTTTTGTTAACGAATTTCCAAATAACTTGTAATCGTACTTACTGTTAGTTTTACCTATGTGCATTACCTTGCATTTACTTGTGTTAAATTTCATTAGCCACTTTTCAGACCATTGCTGTAATTTATCTAAATCTTCTTGAATATCTAATTGGTTTGAGTGATCATTTGCCACTACGAACAGTTTTGTATCATCAGCAAATTTAGAAACAGTAGATTTTAGTCCATGGTCTATGTCATTTATATATACTATAAATAGAAGTGGCCCAAGAACGGAACCCTAAGGAACTCCACTTGCAACACTTTTCCATCCAGAAGTTTTTCCATTTAAAACAACTCTCTGTTTTCGACCATTCAACCAATTACTAGTCCAACCTAATAGGCTACCACTTATTCCATGCAAAGCTAATTTAGTAAGTAGTCTTTCGTGTGGGACGGTATCAAAAGCTTTTGCAAAGTCTAGATATACTAAATCTATATTGTTTCTTTTGTCATAATTCGAGATAACTGTGTTGTAGAATTCGAGTAAGTTAGTCACGCAAGAACGTTTCTGTCTGAAACCATGCTGGCTATCATTTATTAAACGGTTACTTTCTAAATGATGTTCGATAGCATCTCTGATGATAGTTTCCATTATTTTTCCTACGATTGAAGTCAAACTTATAGGCCTATAGTTATTTGGTTTCTTTTTGTCACCTTTTTTGCATATGGGAGTAACGTTAGCTAGCTTCCATTCTCTTGGGACATCTCCGGATATGATGGATTTCTTGAAAATAATTTCTAATGGAACAATATATTCATTTTTCATTTCCTTTAAGATTCTTGGATGCCAACCGTCAGGTCCTGGTGTTTTATTAACTTTGATTTTGTCTATACACCTTTTAATTTTTTCTTTTGTTATATTTACCGTAGTGAGTAAGTTTACCCTAGACTTTTCACAGGTTTCAGTTTGGAATTCACCTTGAGGTGTTTCGTTTACGAATACCGAGCTAAAATAATTGTTTAAGATATTACACATTCCTTCAATTGAATATTCAAGTTGACCGTCAGCAGATAATAGTGGACCAATGTGATTCCTAACAACCTTTTTATCTATAATGTAACTATAGAATTCTTTGGGATTCTCTTTGGATTTATCAGCGATGTTCATTTCGTATTGTCGTTTTCTTTTTCTTATTGTCTTTTTTAAATCTCTCTGTATTGATACATAACTTTCATAGTCATTAGATGCACCCGAGCACTTATATTTCTTATAAGCCTGTCTCTTTTTAGCAATACTTTTTTCAGTTTCTTTGTCGAGCCACTTTGGGCGAGCCTGATTTGGGGGACGTCTGTCCTTAAAAGGAATGTAAGTTTGAATCATCTTAGTGAGCGTATTTTGAAATATTTCCCACATCTGATCTACAGGTTTTTCGTTTAATTTTGCCTCCCAATCTGTAAGCTGAAGCTCCTGACGTAGTCCTATGAACTGAGTTTTACTGAAATTGGGTATTTTAGAAACACAAGTATCTATTCTAAAAAAAATTAGGAGTTTGAATCTAACTAGGTTGTGATCGCTATTTACAACAGATTCACCGACTTCTACATCAGTTACCATGCTTTCGCGGCTAGTGATCAAAAGGTCGAGTAAGTTTCCATATCTTGTGGGCTCTTTTACATGCTGAATTAAGTAATTGTCACCAAGAAAATCAAACAAGCGACTACCTTTATGGCCATGTTCAAGGGTCATCCAATCAATGTCAGTAAAATTGAAATCACCCATTATCAATAAATCCCGGTTGCAGAAACTAGACAGTTCTTGAAATAACAGTTTGTCGTCTGCTAATGATAATGTCTTTGGCCTATATATTACACCTATATTAATTTTTTGTCCATTTGTTTGGGTTAACTCAACCCACAAACTATCATATGCATCCTGTTTTACTTTCTCTAAAACACAAGGATGAACATTGTTTTTAACGTACAATAGAACACTCCCACCTTTCTTGTGGTTTCTATCCTGATGAAAGTGTTTAAATCCCGCAATATTAAATTCAGCTTCGAACTCTGTACCATTTAACCATGTCTCAGTTATTCCTATCATATCGAGATTTTCGCTTTTGACATACGCCTGTATTTCTTGAATTTTTTTTTTCTAATACTACGAGCATTAAAGTACATGGTTTTAAGAAACTCGTGATTATTTCTTTTTGGAACATTTTGAATTTCAATATCATGTCTTACATTTTCATTTTGTTTTTCATTTATACCTTGCTCTGTATTATTATTTGGTCCTTCATTGACGTTCAATGCCTCATTAACATTTCTCCCATCAAAATTAACATTTCCCCCATCACGGACATCTGGTCGATCACGGTCATCCGATCTCTTATGTACATTTTGTCCCCCTACGTCACCGTGATTCACGCCGGCCTCCCGTCGTTCAGTGACATTATGTCCGGCATCCCTTTCTAAAATTATATTTTGTCCTCCAGTGACATTATATCCTACCGTGATATTTTTTCCTCCACTATAATTACATCCCATCGTGATCTTTTGTCTTCCACTGTCATTACATCCTATCATGATATTTTGGCCTTCATTGACATTCTGTCCGGTATCCCTTCCTAAAATTATATTTTGTCCTTCACTGACATTATATCCTACTGTGATATTTTCTCCTCCATTATCATTACATCCTATCGTGGTATTTAGTTCTCCACTATCATTACTTCCCATCGTGATCTTTTGTCCTCCACTGTCATTACATCCCATTGGGACATTTTGTCCTATGACATTACATCCTAATGTGACATTTCGTCCTCTAGCGACATTATATCCACTGTCATTACATCCTATCATGATATTTTGGCCTTTATAGACATTCTGTCCGGTATCCCTTCCTAAAATTATATTTTGTCCTTTACTGACATTATATCCTACCGTGATATTTTCTCCTCCATTATCATTACATCCTATCGTGATATTTTTTTCTCCACTATCATTACTTCCCATCGTGATCTTTTGTCCTCCACTGTCATTACATCCCATTGGGACATTTTGTCCTATGATATTACATCCTAATGTGACATTTCGTCCTCTAGCAACATTATATCCTAAAATTATATTTTGTTCTATACTGGCACATTGTTCTACATTAATGCTATACTCTACAACCTTCTTTGCTTCCTCATCCTACCACTCACTACCCTTCCTTGTATTTCCTCCCGGCCTCCTTGTCCCACATACCATCTTTGCACACCTTATGACTCCTTCCTTGAACCATCACCATTCCTCCTCCACTCCCAGTTCTACTCTATCCTTCATTCCCTCCCACTCCTCTCTCAGCTTCTTCTTATACTCCCGAAGGTTGACTCTTGAATTTCTTTTTGACTGGCGTTTGCTCTCTGGTTCGAAGTGTTGAATCCATGTTTCATCTCCAGTGATGATTCGTAAAAAAAAAAAAAAAAAAAAAATCACTCTCATTAGCATGACGGTCCAGTAGGTTCTGGCACGTTCTCACACGATTATGTTTTTGTGCTCTTCACCGAGTTGTTATGGGACCCACTTCGCACAGACCTCATGAAAGCTGAGCCTGTTATACATGGTTTCATGTGCAAAAACATGACTTATGTGTTTATGATTTGCCCTTTCATCAATAGTTAGCCGTTGGTTACTCAGATCCAGGGCACGGACTTGCTCAATTTTGGCATCAGTAGTGGATGTGGCTGGGCGTCCTGCTCGTTTCTTGTCATCTACGCTTGTTCGACCGCTTTTGAACTGTTCAATCCATTGGTAAACACTTCTTCGTGGTAAAGGATTGCCCCCGTATTGTACTGAAAGTCTTTTATGGATCTCAATTCCTGGTACACCTTCAGACCACACACACACACACACACACACACACACACACACACACACACACACACACACACACACACACACACACACACACACACACACACACACACACACACACACACACACACACACACACACACACACACACACACACACACACACACACACACACACACACACACACACACACACACACACACACACGGTGGCAGGGTTGGTAGAGCGCTGAACTGGGAAGTAGAAGTGCTCCCAGTACCCAGTTCGAATCCTGCCCAGGGCCGAAATTATTTCGGTATCGCTGTGCCTCGGGTCGTTACTCGGACTCTCGTGGGCGGGGAGTTGTGTGTGTGTGTGTGTGTGTGTGTGCAAGGTCATAGCATTACCCATAGATCGGACCTACGAGCTCTGAGCTCTCTTCCAGGAGGGAAATAGCTGTCGATCACGAGTCCAACACGTGATCCAAAAGACCAAGTGAATACACACACACACACACACACACACACACACACACACACACACACACACACACACACACACACACACACACACACATATACGAAAAAAAAAAGATTACGGAACGCTGTTCTTCTTTGGTGCAAACGGAGAGTGGCGCATCCATATTTACTTATCAATAGCGCAAAGATCACTGAGCTGATGACTCTGAAACCTACCACGACCTAAGAGAGTGGCGCCATCTAGCAGCCGACAGAGAACACAAAGCTGTAAAGCCAACATACAAACAATAAGAAAAAAAAACGCAGATATTTATTGACTTACCCTCGTGTGTATATATACATATGTATATACGTACATATATATATATATATATATATATGTATATATATATAAATATATATATACATATGTATATATATATATACATACATATATATATATATATATATATATATATATATATATATATATATATATATATACATGTATGTTTTATGTTGTGATTGTCTGGAGTACACCCGTTATCTTTATAATACTTTTTTCCTTCCTAGACCTTCTGCTCCGTTCCATCAAAGAATGGTTTTAATTTTTTCTTTTCCCTGGAGCCCTGAAGACATTTGGCCCTCTCTTCTTCTATTGCCTTGATTTCTCTGGTCTTTCCCCTCGTTATATATCTTGTTCTGCTGTCTCTTCTCAGTCCCTCCTCTCCCCTCTCCCTTCTCTCTTCTTCCCAATCCCCTGTCCTCTCTCCCTTCTACCTTCTCACCTATGCCCTCTCCCCTCTCCCCTCTTCCCTCTCCCCTCTCCCCTCTCCCCTCTCCCCTCTCCCCTCTCCCCTCTCCCCTCTTCTCTCTCTCCTCTCCCTTCTCTTCCCTCTCTTCCCTCTCTCCTCTCCCCTCTTCCCTCTCCCTTCTCCCCTCTCCCTTCTCCTCTCTCCCCACTCCCCTCTCCCCTCTCCCCTCTCCCCTCTCCCCTCTCCTCTCTAACCTCTAACCTCTAAACTCTAACCTCTAATCTCTAACCTCTAACCTCTAACCTCTAATCTCTAACCACTAACCTCTAACCTCTAATCTCTAACCTCTAACCTCTAACCTCTAACCTCTAACCTCTCCCCTGTAACCTCTAACCTCTCCCTTCTCCCCTGTCCCCTTTCTTGTTTCCCATTTCCTATCTGCCCTCTATTCTCTTCCATTTCCCATCTCCCCTTCCCCCTTCACGTCTTCTTTATCTCCATTCTCCCTTTTTCCCGTCCGGCCTCTCCCCTTTTAATCTTCCACTCTCCCCTCTCCCTTCTCCACTCTCCCCTCTCCCTTCTCCACTCTCCCCTCCATTCCCCTTTCTACTCCCATCTTCCCTATTCTTTTTCCCCTTTCCTCTCACCATTCCTCCCTTTCATTTCCTCACTCTCTGTATCCCTTTCTATTCCCCTCTCCCAACTCCTCTGATTCCTCTCTCCTTTTCCCTCTTCCTTTCATTCTATGCCACTTTAATCTCCCCTCTCCTATCTTCTCTTTTTACAGCTCTTTCCTCTCCCGTCTTTTCTTTTCCTTGTTTGGTCCCCTCTCTTCCTTCTCCTTTGTCTCGCTTTGTTTTTTTTATTTCTACCCTCTTTCCTTCCCTCTCTCATTAGGTCTTATCCTCGTCCATTTTTTATTTACTTCCTTTTCCCCAAAACCACCGCTACTACCATCAACACCCCAACCACCACTACCAGCAACACTCCTGCCACCACTACCACTACCGCCATCACCGCCAGTACCACCAACACCAAAAA
>NC_134799.1:52149368-52156868 GCF_046742065.1 Oratosquilla oratoria
AACATAGATATTCAGTCCTACTGGACAAAAAAACGTGATAAAAAATGATGTTGGAACAGCTGTTTCAATTAGGAATAATAGAGACTGTAGCCATAGACACATTGTCTACCCACAGTTTAGCATTCCCTAAAGACCAGGATGGAGGAACTGCCAGGTCTCTTAGCCCAGAACAGTCTCCTACCAGACAATTTCCGACAACCAAATCAGCAGGCAATATGCAACTGGAACAATTAAGACTACAATATCAATATCAATTAAAAAATTCAAAATTACAATTAGAAAGAGAAATATTAGAAAAGGAAAGAAAATGGGAAAAAGAACAGGAAAGAGAAAGATTAGAATGGGAAAAAGAAAAGAAAAGAGAAAGATTAGCATTGAAAATAGGCATCAGAACTAAGGAAGTCACAGTGCAAGAGAAAAGCAAAGAAAGAGAAGTGGACATTCAGGAGAAAGGAGTACGACTTAATGTAGGTAATTTTTCTTCTTTGACGCATGTATTTTTACCAGAGGCTGTAGCTCTCAAACAGGTATGGCCCAAAGATGACTGGCTTTAAATACTAACTCCAAAATTAACAGGAAAAACTATTTGGGTGTATGATAGTTTAGAATGGCCCGACGATTACGATTTTGTCAAGAAACATGTCCTACATGCGTACGCTTTAACCCCTGATGGCTATAGACCAAAATTTATATCTTTAACGAAATCTCATGCCCAAATTTATGTTGAATTTGACTCAGAAATACTTAGTGTATAAAATGGTTAGAAGCTATAAATGGAACTGCCTTTTTCAGAACTCGTCAATGTTATAGTTATGGAGGAATGGAAAAGTAAAATTTCGTTTCACCTTTTGAGATATGTAGAAGAGAGAAGGGAGAAAGACTTGATCCAGGCAGCGGAGTTGGTAGACGCCCAAGCCTTAATGATAGAGACGTGGGGAGGCGGAGCTCGCAGGCAAAGCCCCATTGTGAGACCCTCTTCTGGTTATCGCCCTGAAGGAGTGGGTGGTAGAGTAGGAAGTAACATCAATTATAATCGTGTTTCCCAGCCAGTACAATGTAGTTATTTTAAAAAGGCAGATCACTCCTTTCAAGAATGTCATCATCCAGGTTGTAAACTAGTACTAAATATAGTAGTACTAAATATAGTAGTACTAAATCTAAACCTATTACAGCCTCTAATGTTCCTCTTACTTTTTTTTACCCTTACATTTTTCAAGGAAGAGTATCCTTACATAAAGATGGTCCTAATTACTCTGTCACCATACTCAAGGACGCAAGGGCGGCTCAGTCAATTCTCCTCTCTGATGTCGTTCCCAATATCGCCAATGCATTTAAAGGTGAAAAGATTTCATTGTATGATCTTACACGACAAACTTCTTAACCCCTAGCAGAAGTATACCTAGAATGTGCATTCCTTTTGTATCGTTCCTCAGCAAAGCGATAGTTTGGCAATTCGGCCTAAGGAACCATCCTCAGTCAATCACTGGTCAAGACGTCAGCTTAGATCGACTATATAAGCCAGGCACTCCCAAAACTCAGCAGACTCACCTCTAGCTAAGCTGCAAGCTCCTGCCTCCTCTGGATTGTAAACATTGTCGCTTGGACAGGGACGACTCGACATTCCAGGTTTCAGTCTTATCCTTTATCAATATACTACATAGCTTACTTCTCATTTCCCATTATTTCTGTGTATATTACGTGTTAGTGTTAAGATTATATTTTGGTTGTTTTTGTCTCTGTTTGCTTATGTTTTTTACTGAAATATTAAAGGGTTAACACAATCCTCCGTCTTTCAGCATACCAATAGCCTAATGCGCTTTCATATCCCCATTCTAACTTTGTTATGACTTGGGAATTCAGTATGCGCTTATATTTAACAAGTATCTTTCCAGCCTGAGTCATAACAATATATATACACACACACATATATATACATATATATATATATACATATATATATATATACATATATATATATATATGTTTATGTATATATATATATATATGTATATATATACATATATATATATACATATGATGCGGCTCCTGCACTAGCAGACTTGATATATATACACATATATACACATATATACACATATACACATACACATATGTACATATATATATATATATATACATATGTGTGTGTGTGTGTGTGTGTGTGTGTGTGTGTGTGTGTGTGTGTGTGTGTGTGTGTGTGTGTGTGTGTGTGTGTGTGTGTGTGTGAAAATATATATACAATATATATATATATATACATATATATATATATATATATATATATATATATATTCTTCGATATTACTAAACAAGACTTAGTAACGCATATACGATTCTGCAAACCCTGAACCAAGGCCATACTGACACTAGGTTAGAGGAATTTAGATAGTCTATCAGGTCAACTTAATTGATTTCCTAATCGGACGTCGGAGATTACATTCGAATGTACTAACAATCCTGCTTGTATTTTGCGTCTCACAGTCAGAGTATACATTTTCAATCCATGCTTGAGCTCTTCTGTAGATTTGTAGTATTTAAAAGTCCATGAGCATATATACACATGCACATGGGTATATAAACGGGTTCATAAACCACATACACTATTACACACGAATGGTAAGACGTTGATAAACAAAATAGTGTTGAGAAAGGTGAAAACTAATGGACAAACACATCTGCAAATGTGTGTGAATGTGTGTGCGTTCGTGAGTGTGTGTGTGTTTGTGTTTTTGTGATTATTTGTGTGTTATTGTGTGATTATATGTGTATGTGTGTGTGTGTGTGTGTGTGTGTGTGTGTGTGTGTGTGTAAGGTTGTGTGTGTGTGTACGTGTGTGTGTGCGTGTGCATGTGTGTGTGCGTGTATGTGTGTGTGTGTGCGTGTATGTATGTGTGTGTGTGTGTGTGTGTGTGTGTGTGTGTGTGTGTGTGTGTGTGTGTGTGTGTGTGTGTGTGTGTGTGTGTGTGTGTGTGTGTGTGTGTGTGTGTGTGTGTGTGTGTGTGTGTGTTGTGTGTGTGTGTGTGTGAACTAAAACCTATCCAAAAAATACGAGACACATGGATCAAAATATTACTTATTTTCTTAGAAACATGACTTTGGTAATGACAGTGCGTGAATATAAGTGAAAAACGCTTCGAGATTATTGTGAATGGAGGGAAATATGTTTCTTTTAGACCAGTGAGAACTGAGAACTCTCTGACAATACCCTTGAAGCTCAGCTTTGTCGACATCAGAAAAAAAGTGAACAGTCAATAATTGGCGCCTTTATTCTCGTATTCCTGTAGCCTATTCCATACCCTCCTATTAATAGATGTTTTGATACACTTGCCGCACACGCACACACACACACACGCACACACACTCACACACACACTTGAAATAAGCCTTCCTTTTTAATCACTGTTTTATTGCGATCTCTGCATAACAACTTGTTGACAATGACGACAACACTCTGTTCCCACATTCTTCCTACGACTCCGACATCATCCCAAATGAAACGTTTTCTTTCATTATGACGCCCTCCCAACCATCAAAATGCACCCTCTTATTCACATCCACCACGTGAACACCTGATCTCTCGACATGATTATGTTTAAAATTAGACATCTGCATAAGAAAAATATCCTTGATCAAGGAGCAGAAGCAGATTATTATTCTCTACTCTGTATACATGACAACTTCCATACACGCCATTACATAAATACATCGATTCCTGCTGTAACCCCAATGTGCATACAGATTTGTGTTTAACTTTCCAAGATAAATCTCTCCAGTAAAGCAGCAAAAACAGTTCTCCTTGTCGTCAGGAATACAGTGACCTTATTGTTCATAAGGACTATCCTACTTAGTGTGTTTGCATATTGACATGGACATGTAAATAAAAACATATCAGTAGATAAAAATAGCTACAAACATCTAGGTGCACTAAAGATAATATATATATATATATATATATATATATATATATATATATATATATATATATATATATATATATAGACAGAGAGAGAGAGAGAGAGAGAGAGAGAGGAGGGGGTAGAGAGTGAAAGAGAGAGATAAATAGAGAGAGCGCAAGAGAAAAGAGAGATGATGGAGATGATGTAAATTGACAACCACGTATTTAGGTAATAATATTCCAGATACGGCATCTGAGTAAATCTTTTTTATATATATTACTATAACTCCTCTGCCTTTTTTCCTTTTATTATAAGCGCAGTCGTTATAAAGTTTTAGTAATACATTTCGAGTTGAACTAGCGTTTTTTGTGGTTTTTGGTAACGGGTCATTTGTCGTTTTATCTTTGTTTTATGGAGTTTGGCCCTTCCCTATTACTTCCTTTTGAGTGTCTGTTTATATTCCTCGGCGTTGCAGATTCATTCTCTGTCCAATTCTTTTTGTTAGACAATTTTGATGTACCTAAAATGTAGAAATAATCTTGGAAAACTGACTACCTGTGTGATATGATTGTTAAAGGTAATACAGTCTTCAAGAAATCCATGTCACATAACCTTTGCGTAAGACTACCTGTTTTACCACCCGTTGAAGGAGTAGGGGTCTGGTATTCCTTCAGTTGAAAAAATTTATAAATTCTATTACTAATGCTTTTATTAAAGCTAATACCAAACGTTTTCATTCATTAAAATTGCCAGGTTTCAAAAAGAAAAAATAGAATGAACACCTGAAGTTTTCATTAGCTTTCAAAGAATTCCTTGGCTTGAAAGATTACAAACTATTTCCAATGGATGTTCTTGATTATATCTTCAACGCCTTAAAGGAGAAATCCTTTTCCTTTTAACAAATTTATTCTCGCTAATCCGGAGAACAAACGATAGGCCCTGTTTCCCCTAACCTAGAATCACTCACGCTTCTCTTTTTGTTTTTCATTAGAGTGATCATTTGTTTTGGATTTTGTGATGAACATAAGGATTTCTGCACCATTGACTTAATATGGTATGAATATTACTAATACCCAGGCTATTCAAACTGTGATCAGGGTAGATCATTCTTTTTTTCATATCTTGTTAGAAAACTGGGTCGGGACTCCTCTCAGGAATCTCGTTGGAGCTTATTACTTTATCTACAAGATCTGTTGAGTCTTATTACTGTCATGGAACTCTGAATGCCTTCGTCATCTTAGCTGCTCGTCTGCTTTTTTTATTGAAGATATTAAAGTTGCCTTATTGGAATGATCTTTTTATGATTCTCTTTTATTTCGTTTCTGATCTATTTCGGTGGAAGAAAAAAGATGCCAATTTAAACAAATTTACCAAATTTGACCTGGAAGGCCACATGCATCCGAGAATGATGAAAAAAAATCAGTAATTGGTTTCCCTACCGGATTAATACGAGCATCTATAGAAGTATTCGTTGGCACCGTTTATATATATACTCGTATATATACTCGGGCACATAAAATTGTCTCCGTCATTAACCGGAATAAATGATGAAATCTCTAGTACATTGGACAAGGGGCATCCCACTTCTTGCTTATCAATCTTATTTGAAATACAAACTGTCTATGCAGTCCTGTTCTTAATTGTTCTGGGGACATGCCTACGCTACCTAAGCAGCCCTGTCCATTTCTCTCTTATTTTTGCCACATATCTTTGATATCTCAGATCAGATTTCTTTCTAATACATACATTCCTAAACCATTTTTTCCTTACATTAGCACTACTTCATCTAGTAACATCACTTGCCTTCCCTCTTCAGATCTCCCCCCCCCTCCTTTACTGCCATATCTTTCTATCTCGATATTATGATTCCCCTCTTTTTTTTTTTTTTTTTTTTTTTTTTTGATGGGTCATTCGGTACCCACCTTAGCTTTTGCTCTTTTCTCTCTCCATTCTCATGCTGTTCATTTGTTCTTTTCTTTACCTCCGTCTTTCTTTCTTTTCTGCTTCCCCTGCTTATATGTCACTCTTCTTCCACATCTTTTTCTTCTTAATTTCCTACTTTGGATTAGTTTTGTTTGCTGCTGCTGAGCTAATCCTCTTACAAACAATAAATTTCTCTCTCTCTCTCTCTCTCTCTCTCTCTCTCTTTCTCTATCTATCTATCTATCTATCTCTCTCTCTCGCTCTCACTTTCATTCTATCTCTGTCTATCTATCTATTTATCTATCTATATATCTATCTCTCTATCTGTGTGTGTGTGTGTGTGTGTGTGTGTGTGTGTGTGTGTGTGTGTGTGTGTGTGTGTGTGTGTGTGTGTGTGTGTGTGTGTGTGTGTGTGTGTGTGTGTGTGTGTGTGTGTGTGTGTGTGTGCGCGCCCGCAACTGTACAGGAAGGTAAGGAGTTTGATAGATGATAAGTCCAGCATTATCCTAGGTGACTTTACTTATGCCAAATATTAGGAGAATAGAAAGGGTTATGGAGAGGGTAGGTAGCGCCTCGTGTTTGTTGGTACCTTTTAATTCCGTAGTGGAGGAAACGACAAGAGGCGATAGCAGGCTGGTCGTGGCACCCATTTCTGAGGACAACATTGTAACAGGCTTGTCTGTAGCGGAATGTATGGGCCGTAGCCATCACCTTTTTTTTTCGATCACGATTGCGCTGCGAAGAGTTCCGAGAACTCAGAAGCTGGGCTTCCATGGAGGCAAATTTTGGCAGTTTGAGGGAATACATAAGTAGGTTAGCGGTAGGAAGGAACGGGCATCCGGGCAGACTTTGGCACTCGTTCAAAGGGAATTCATGGCAGGACAGGCTGAATTCATTCCATTTTGGCAAGGAAAAAAGTCCTATGTGGTCTACCCGCGAGCATGGCATCGCGGTCGAAACAAGAAAATCGACTTGCTGACATCTAAAAGAGAATCCGCTGGAGAGTAACCTACAGGAATATGTCCAAGAATGTATAAGGGTGAAGACGTCTGTGCGGACAGTGAGGCGTGGAGAGGAAATGCACTTGGAAAGACTGGAAAGAAAACCCGAATGAGTTTTTTTTTTTTTTTTTGGGGGGGGGGCGCATGTTCAGTTATAACTAATAGAAGAGGACTTCTTTGGCGTAGAGGACTGCCATAGTAAGATACATGTCTTGGATATAGATATCGCTAATGTACTGAGTGATTATTTAGTTAGTTTTTTGCAAAGAAGTTAGTGGCTAGACTCCACGACCGAGATGTCGTTCTAGAAAGACTTTCTTAGACGGTAATAGAGATCTTGTGTTGAGGTAGGTAATTAATTAAACTGTAAAAGTTTATTGTTCCAGATGGGTAAATTTTACTGTGCGAAGTGTGCAGTGACGTGGACCTAGCTTCAGCTTTCAGTAAATCACTGGAGTAGTTTCTCTCAAACTGTGTGCCGTGACACACTAGGATGGGTGCCACAGAGAATGTCACAGATAGTGCCACAAGGTTATAATGAATGTTTTCAGGGTTACATAGTCACCTCAATGTACATTTGTAAAACAGTGTTTGTTTAAGTCTATCTACAATTAATTATCATTGTATGAAGTCACTTGCTCTAATAGTTTTCGTCAGCTGTTATGCTGAATCTATTTCCA
>NC_134799.1:52164368-52166868 GCF_046742065.1 Oratosquilla oratoria
TTGGTGTTTTATGATTTTTTGTTTTATTTGACCAAATGACAAGACATCTTGTCATCGGAGTTGAATGGGTTAAGACAGCAGGGTAGGATTCATATTAATGTGCTTTAATTGGACAACTTTAGATTTAAGAAGGAAATAGGCAAGAACTGTTTTAACAATAGTGTTGTTAACGATTGGAATGACTTAGTAACCATGTAGTGAGCTTTGAAACTATTGGTTGTTTAAAAAAAAAAAAAAAAAGCTTAGATAACTTTATGGATGGGGATGACAGGTTGTAATGGATATGGAACTGCCTAATGTAGGCCTTATGCTCTCCTTCATTCTCATGTTCTTCTGTTCATCCTTGACATGCTTAACTGAGTTTGCTCTTTTACATCAAACTAATGTAGCAAAATTGAGTAGCAATCTGAGTGAAAAAAGTGAAAAATTCCTTAATGCAATATTTCTGTAGTGTTTGCTGATAACATGATGAAAGATAAGACACCTGTGAGTTATATACTTCTTTTTTTATCATAAAACCACGGCTAGACAATATCCAAATTATAATTTCTTTTTTGTGCTCATTCGTTCCAACTTTTCTATAAACTCCAACAAAATTTATCAGATATTGGAACTATCAAAATAATAGCTAGATTAATTGTAAGAAGCGGTGACACCAGTAACGCAGTAGCAAGCACCATGTACTAGCAATATACTTGCAATTACTTGCAGGGCTTACACGTTAAAGCTGACGTTCACGAGGTAGACCCAGGTCTGATGTAGTGACGTTCACACCAGCCGCAAAATGCTGACGTTGTTGCAGACAACTCATCCATTGCAGAGTCCCTAATTGGCAATCTGGAAGCGGAAATGTCCCAATGGGAATGATTAATGGCCTTGGTTGGTTCCCCAGTCTGCCACATCTCATACCAAAAGCTACCATACCAGAGTATATACTGTTCTACCCGTGTACATATGCTCACGCAACTTGCTCTCCTTCCCATGTCGTTTCTATGTGATTGCACGGTTGAATATTTGTGGACGAGTTTGTATGCGTGTGTGTTTTGTATGTGTGTGTGTGTGATTCACCACCATGGTCTTTGGATCATGTGTTTGACTCGTGATCGACAGCTATTACCCTCCCGGATGAGAGCTCAGAGCTCACATATGGCCGATCTATGGGTAATGTTGTAACCTTACATGCACATGCACACACCCAACTCCCCGCCCACGAGAGTTGGAGTAACGACTTGCAGCGCAGCTATACTGAAATTATTTCAGCCCTGTGCGGGATCCGAACTCGGACCGCTATAGCTTCATTTGTGAACGCTACCATTGCGCCGACGAGTCGTGTGTGTGTGTGTGTGTGTGTGTGTGTGTGTGTGTGTGTGTGTGTGTGTGTGTGTGTGTGTGTGTGTGTGTGTGTGTGTGTGTGTGTGTGTGTGTGTGTGTGTGTGTGTGTGTGTGTGTGTGTGTGTGTGTGTGTGTTTTGCGAGCGCGTGTGTGTGTGACTACGGGCTTAAATCTGTATTCGTCGTCTTTGTGAGTACGTATAACTGTTTTTGCACATACGTGTTTATTTTTTCCTGTTTCGGACTTAAATTGCCACTGTGCTTTTGGTCCTGTGTTCGTGTGTCTGTGGTTGTTTTCGATTGGATATTTAGGTGCCTTTATACATTTGTGTGTGCATGTGTTTGTTTGCGTTCAGATTCTACGATTTCATGTGTATTTGTGTCTCTTTGTGTTTGTGCGTGCGGGTGTGTGTGTGTGTGTGTGTGTGTGTGTGTGTGTGTGTGTGTGTGTGTGTGTGTGTGTGTGTGTGTGTGTGTGTGTGTGTGTGTGTGTGTGTGTGTGTGTGTGTGTGTGTGTGTGTGTGTATGTGTGTGCATGTAAGATCACAGCATTACCCATAGATCGGTCATATATGAGTTCTGAGTTCTCTTGCGAAAGGGAAATAGCTGTCGGTCACGAGTCCAACACGTGATCTAAGACCATGGTGAATCACACACGAACGCACAAGAACACAAGCACACACACACACACACACACACACACACACACACACACACACACACACACACACACACACACACACACACACACACACACACACACACACACACACACACACACACACACACACACACACACACACACACACACACACACACGAGACTTGGAGTAACGACCCGCAACGCAGCGATACTGAAATTATTGCAGCTCTGGACAGGATTCGAACCCGGACCACCGTAGTGGCAACCGGGAATTCTAACATTGCGCCACGAGTCGCGCGCGCGCGTGTATGTGAGTGTGTGTGCGTGCGTGCGTGTGTGTGTGTCTGTGTGTGTGCGTGTGTGTATGTATGTGTGTGTGTGTGTGTGTGTGTGTGTGTGTGTGTGTGTGTGTGTGTGTGTGTGTGTGTGTGTGTGTGTGTGTGTGTGTGTGTGTTTATATGTGTGTGCGTGTGTGTGTATGTGTGAGTGCGTGCGTGTGTGTGTGTCTGCATGTGTATGTGTGTATG
>NC_134799.1:52171868-52199368 GCF_046742065.1 Oratosquilla oratoria
AGTCGCTGCCACTACACTCTTGTTCATCTGCACATTGTTCCTGTTTCCAAATCATCAGTGTTATCTCATTTATCAATACGTATGCGTGTATCTTCGGAGATGCGGTATCAATGTCTTCATGAATTTTATCAGTTGAATTTTATCAGTTGAATTATCACTGCTCTCAGTTTGATGGCAGCGCTGTTTTTCTCACCATGTTCAAAAATACCCTGTCTCTCTTATATCTAAAACTATCACAGTTTCTTTTCTTTTATTTCCTATTTGCATCCTCTCTCCACTACAACACACAGCGTCTACAATAAAGTCTGCCACAATTTCCACACATTATAATTTCCTCTGCACCTTTACCCGTCCCTTTGCCTATCTAGACAATTGTTTCATAATCTCTCACCAATTCTTCTTCTGCTCACGTGGCAGTTCCATGCAAACCCACCGTTTCCATCATCATCACATCTGTTATCGCCATGTGAAGATTCATTTCATTACCTCAGTGGCCACCGTCAATTTTCTCATCGCCATCACATTCTACATTATCAAGAAGACAACCCTAATTTGATGTCTTGTTATATACGGCACTTCCTACACGACTGCCTTTTCCTGAGATCTCTAAAGGCGTTTGATTTTTTTTAGAAAATAAAATCATGACTTTCAGAAGACAGAATATGAAAGCGTCTTTCAGAAACTGATATATTGTTTCGTATGTTGAAATTCACAGATTTTTTTTAAACAATATGGTAATAGAGGAAAACATCACTTGAATTTTTTCAAGAGTACTTAACTTTTGAGCACATAACTCTTAGAAATGTCTCTTTATATTCAAATGCTTATGAAATTAGTTCCTCTTGGTAAGAATTTTTTGCACGCTACGTTGACGCTAGCGGAAATATTCTGATTTAACTTTGTAATGAACGGTGATATCTGCAGACTCCGATCTAATAGCTGACAATATTTTAGGGGGGTTGGTGTGAGAGTCCTGTCTAAATTTCTGGAGAGGAAAATCATAACAACCTTGCATAAATAGACAGAGTACATCCCACAAATTCATTAGTACCGAAGCGTTACTTAAAAAAAAAAAAAAAAAATGGTTATCGTAACAGAAGAAGCATTGCTGTAATGTGATTAACATATATTACCAGGCCAGGCAGAAACTATTACTTTATATCATACACGCATAACAAATTACTAATTGGCGTTAACTAAACGTTGGGTTGTAAGGTCTAGACACAATTGCGTTCTAACGTCGTGTCAAGAAACTAAACAAGAGTCATTTAGATTTGAGTTGCTTTTGTCATCTGCCAATATATTAATACTGATATACTAATTTTTTTCGTTCAAGATAAATCTATAGCTCATCTAAGAGATGGATTTAAAGCTGAAAGGTATCACACTAATCCACAAATTTCAAGACGTGCGTAACAGATATTATTTCCTGTATCACTAGATTAGATATCAGCAGCTGTAGGTTGACAGACGCACAAACGAGTCAAGACTTCTAAGATACTCCCATTATCCTATATCTTGACACGAATAATTTATCATAAAATCACTTATTTCCTTTACCATCATCACCACCTACGAGCATGTAGTTCAACACAGATATTTTCTGTTCTGTTACCCCACACAGTGTATTCACGATCCAACTTTTCTTAACATCCAACCATTGAGAGAAGCGTTATTTAATCATACATTCAACACAACCTCATGCAACCACAGCTACTTACCCTCCCGAAGCTCTGGCCCCCATTTGAAATCCCTCATCCAAATACAACCGAAGGCTGCTAAAGTCATTCACAGGTCTCAAACCTTGAACGCGAAGATGGAATTACTAGTACACTATATACACCATCCACCCAGACTTTACCCTGGTCCTGGCACAAGTTTATGATTCCTTCTTATTGATGAGCATCATTCACCTCCTCCCTCCACTCTCGCTTCAACTTTGCATATTCTGAATGCAAGGAAAATTACTGGTAGATTGAATACCAAGATACAATGACGTTTATAACAAGAAGAAAAGTATGCATTTATGTGTCCGCTAATACATGCATTCATATATATATAAATATATACATACATAGATACAAAAATACATACACACATACAATATATACATACATACATGCATACATACATACATACATAAATACATACATACATACATACATACATACATACATACATACATACATACATACATACATACATACATACATACATACATACATACACACACACACACACACACACACACACACACACACACACACACACACACACACACACACACACACACACACACACACACACACACACACACACACACACACACACACACACACGTACACACTCACACGTACACACACACAGACACACACACACACACACACACACACACACACACACACACACACACACACACACACACACACACACACACACACACAAACACACATACACACACGTACACACACACACACACACACACACACACACACACACACACACACACACACACACACACACGCACACACACAGACACAAACACACATACACACACGTACACACACACACAAACACACATACACACACGTACACACACACACACACACACACACACACACACACACACACACACACACACACACACACACACACACACACACACACACACACACACACACACACACACACACACACACACATACACACACGTACACACACACACACACACACACACACACACACACACACACACACACACACACACACATACACACACACACACATACACACACACGTACACACACACACACATATACACTCACACACACACACACACACACACGCAAACGCACACACACAAACTCAAACGCATACACACACACACACACACACACACACACACACACACACACACACACACACACACACACACACACACACACACACACACAAACACACATACACAAACTCAAACGCACAAACTCACGCACACACACACACGCACACACACATAAAGTCAAACGCACATACACACACACACACGCAGAGAGAGAGAGAGAGAGAGAGAGAGAGAGAGAGAGAGAGAGAGAGAGAGAGAGAGAGAGAGAGAGAGAGCAATTTTTTTACATTGTACACTATTTGATTATGGTTCTAAAAAAATAATCTTATAACGCAAGGAAAATGTAAGCCTTCTGGTGTTGAACTGCAATAACTTTAAAGAAGATGTAGGATATCCAAGGTACAAAATATGATAAAGGAAGTCTTTGTTTATGAAACAGACGACAGAGATCCCGAAATATCCAAAAGAGCAGAGGAAATTTAAGGAGAAGACGCAGAGTTAGCAGGCCGCCCACATTATCTTCTACTCAATAATAAAGGAACCACTGGCGTCAAAATTTTTATCAGCGTTATTTTCCCTGAGACTTATGACTCTATAATGATGACTCACTTATGTTTCCTTCTCTTGTACTCACTTCTATTTAAAGCTATACTTATATATCTGGTACACGCATATTGAGCCTCGAGATGGCTCTACGAATCCATTTAGTGGATGTGTGCGGAATATCAGGTAAAGGAGAGTTTTTGAGTCTTCCAAGGAGACTTGAAAGGCAGTGACTCGTGCAAAACGTATTTGCTCAGAAATGAGGTGAAACGCCTCTGGATATTATGTAATATGGAGGGTCATCAAGAAAGTTTTCAGCTACTAAAATAAGAATAAAATATGAGATAAAGAAAATACTGTTAAAATTGAGCAAAATGGAGTTTTATGGTGTACATAAAGAACCTGTAGGATTATCAGAAAAAAGAAAAATATCAAAGTGAAAATAAGTTTTGAAGATGTGGAAGGCTACGGGCTACGCCTTACCTAGAAGCGATGAGTAAATGAAATTATTTTAAATGCTAGACGCATGTTCCCTATAAATATTACTAAATCCCCTGTGAGTGAAGAGTTAAAAATATGTGAATATTGCAAAAATTCCCCCAATCTATTTAAAGATGTTTTAGCCCAAACAAAGATGCAACATTTTAGCTGTTTACTAGCAAAGTACACTCAAAGACTATAAAAGAGAAATAGGCAATTTCCTTTTAAGGAGACGGGGAACATCTTCGGAAGGTTGCCCGAAAATAAAAAGTGGAAAAGTGAGTCTTACAGGTATTAAACGGCAAAAGGCTTTATGGACCCAAACCATATATAATTCCTGCAAGCAAACACTTACGATGGCGTTGTGTTTACCTTCGTCCTGTGTTGTGCACAAGATTAGGTATGAATAATACGCATATCTAGACCCCAACATGTATCATGATATTACACCGCCCATCGTGGTGACAATTGAATGTCCCTTTGCTCCCTGCTAGCATTTGAAATGTAAGTCACATATAATATAGAGCTATGCTCATTCCATTTCTCCATTTATATTTGAGACATGTGAAGAATTTTTGCGCTGGTTGTATGTTGCATTTTGTCCCTGGAAGGACCACAAAGGTTCAAGAGTTGGACCACAAATAACAAACTAGTGGAAATTAATAGATTGTTAGTGATTTTAATAAGCTTTTAAGTGTTTCTCTAGTAGATTAAGTAACAGTAATATATAACTGTGGGATACATGATTAAAGATAGGTTTACTTTTTTGTCATGATAGAATAGGAGGAAAAAAGGAATAAGGCGTTTAACAAATATTTTCTTTCGGTGCTTACTAAGGAGAGGTTAGATGAGGTACCTGACTGCGATCCGATTTTCAATGTGGATGAAGAAAGTAGACTATCTAATATCAGTATTAGTAAGGTAGAAGTAGTCAAACAGACGATAATTTCCAAAAGTGCTTAAAAAGTGTGAATTTGAAATCTGAGACTAGGTAACAATAATATACAATAAGTCGGTAGACATTGGTTCTGTGCCTATTGCTTGGGGGTAGGTAAACGTTGTTCCTGCTTTCAAAGAGGGAGATAAATCGTCTATATACAACTACATGGCAATCAGTTTGACATCAGTTAAAGGTAAAATGTTTGAATCAATAATAGCTTATAGAATTAAAGATTACATTGAAAAACATAATTTGACTCGTGACTCACAGCATTGTCTCTCCAAGGTAAGTCATGTGTGACTAATCTTCTATCTTTTTACACTAAAGTATGTAAGGCGTCAGATAACAATGATAGTTACGATGTTATTTACCTTGACTTTAGCAAAGCGTTCGACAAGGTGCCCCACCAGAGACCACTAAATAAAATCAAAACCCATAGCATAGGGGGAAAAGTGTTAGAATGAATTAGAAGTTCGACCAGTGACAGAAAACAGCGGGTCACCATAAATGGTGTAAAATCCAAATGGAAGAGTGTTTCTAGTGTAGTTTCGCAAGGCTCAGTTTTGGGTTCCTTATTGTTCATTATTTGAATAAATGGCTTGGACAATGGGATTAATAGTGATGTTAGTAAGTTTGCGGACGACACTAAAATAGGACACCTAATTAGGTCAGGAGAAAACGCAGAGAGTCTGCAGGAAGATCTTAACAGATTGTTCACATAATCTGTGAAATGGCAAATGGCGTTCAATATCTCAAAGTGCAGCGTGTTAAACGTAGGGCTACACAACCACGAAAACAAATATAGCTTAGATAACACGTTTTTAGAGAAAACTGAGTGCGAGAGAGACTTGGGAATTCTAGTGAGTCCTGATCTTAAATCCAGGAAAAGAAAAACTAACAGAGCATTAGGTTTCATTGCTAGTACGGATACGAATAGAAGTGCAGAGGTAATTATCAAACTCTAGCGTTAGTTAGACCCATCCTTGACTATACCGTATAATTTTGGTCTCCGTCCTAAAATAAATATTAATTCACTAGAATCAGTACAGAGGAGAATGACCAAAATTATACATGGGCTCAGAAATTTACATTACGAGGAGAGGCTTGGGTTTCTTAACTTACACTCTCTGGAAAGACGCAGAGTGCGGGGTGATCTAATGGAGGTGTTCAAGTGAATCAAAGGCTTTACAAGGGAGACGCACACAAGGTTATCATATTAAGACAACGGAGCAGGACTCACGGTAATGTATTTAAATTGGACAAATTAAATTTAAAGAGGAAATAGGAGAACTGGCTTACTAATAGGGTGGTCAACGAATGGAATAGACTTAGTAACCGTGCAGTGAGTGCTGAAACTATCAGTTCTTTTAAGAAAAGGTTAGACACCTTGATGGATGGGGATGACAGATGGTAATGGACATGGAACAGCCTAGTATAGGTCTTATGGTCTCTTGCAGTATCCTTTATTCCTATGTTCTTATGTAATGCTCTTATATTCTGGAAGACTGTTGCTGATTTAGATGAAACTGTCATATGTTAGCAAGGACGGTGTCTGCAAACCTTATCACCGATCTGAAGATTGTTGTCGAGACATTCTTAAAGTCTTATTGCGGGGTTTAGTGAAATCTTGTCACCTTGGAGATAATGAAATCTATTGAAAATATGACAAAGTTAAAACATGAACACGTGACTTGAATCTGTATGCCGTGTTTTCAAATTTGATTTCGCAAAGACAATACCAATTTTTTCACGTGTTCCTTATTGCTTCTTTTGATATGCTTTGTGCTCACAATTTCTTTGCAATTCCAAACACTTACACGAGCCTTTGTGTCTTCATTTACTAAAATGTTGTTTAACAAATTGGATTTGCAATTTCTTTTTCCTTCGGCCATGTTCCTTGTATTTCTTCGACATTCTTGTTTACTGTTGTTTCTCATTTTTTCAATGTGTGTTTTGTGTTATTGCGTTGTGTTTATGTTTTCTTTTTAAGATTTTTGGCAAACATCTGAAGTACCAAAAAAGAGTACCAAAGAAAAGAAAATGCAAAATAATATATATACAAACTGATACACGGCTTCTATTGTAGAACAATAAAATCACAATATAGATTTTGAACATTTATCTGTCTATATTTTTTATTCTTCTTCTTCTCTTTTTCTTCCTCTTCTTCTTCTTCTTCTTCTTCTTCTTCTTCTTCTTCTTCTTCTTCTTCTTCTTCTTCTTCTTCTTCTTCTTCTTCTTCTTCTTCTTCTTCTTCTTCTTCTTCTTGTACTTCTTCTTCTTCTTCTTCTTCTTCTTCTTCTTCTTCTTCTTCTTCTTCTTCTTCTTCTTCTTCTTCTTCTTCTTCTTCTTCTTCTTCTTCTTCTTCTTCTTCTTCTTCTTCTTCTTCTTCTTCTTCTTCTTCTTCTTCTTCTTCTTCTCTTCTTCCATATCTTCTTTTTCTTCATCTTCTCCATCCTCTTCTTATTCATCTTCCTCTTATTCCTCTTCTTACTTTCTCCTCTTCTTCTTGTTCATCTTTCTCATCTTCTTGTTCTTCTTCCTCTTCCTCATTTTTTTTGTCCTTCTTGCTCATCTAGATTTAGTGCACAAGATGTCACCATTTCTTTCTTCTTGTTTTATTTCTACTCATACTTTTGATAACTCTTCATATTTTGTTGAGAAAGTTCTCGTTTTATGTCCTTGCCGCTCGTTTGTCCTCCTAACCTGCTTGTCGTCTTCAAAACATTCGCACCTTTCCCCAAATTTGATATGCGATTTTTGCTGTCCCCAAAACTGAATAAAGGTTTTCCATAAAATTCTTTTCTTTATTTTCACAACTGTTGTTTGTTGTTATATATGTTTTTTGTGTTTTCTTTTTTTATGTGAGAAGTGCGATTTTACTTTTGACATTACTTTTTAAATGCGAATGTGTTCTTCGTTCCACGACAAAGAGATTTTTTCTACAAAATTCATGACTTTCACAATTATAATCCTCCTTTCCATGAATTTGAATGTAGAAATGTTACTCTTCCCTTTAAAGTCCTTACCTCGTGTGTGTGTGTGTGTGTGTGTGTGTGTGTGTGTGTGTGTGTGTGTGTGTGTGTGTGTGTGTGTGTGTGTGTGTGTGTGTGTGTGTGTGTGTGTGTGTGTGTGTGTGTGTGTGTGTGTGTGTGTGTGTGTGTGTGTGTGTGTGTGTGTGTGTGTGTGTGTGTGTGTGTGTGTGTGTGTGTGTGTGTGTGTGTGTTTGTATGCGTGTATGTGTAATGCACAAACATAGACACTTTTGAATTTATTTTTTCTAACCTATTCGTTTACTGCCGGCACCGGAGTACAAAAAGCGAAACAATGTTTGACAATATCGACTTTGGTGAGAATGATTCGGCCCAAGGTTGAATCAGCTTGAAGTTTAATCTAGCGTATGCCCCACTTCCCAATTTATAACCTGGCATGTCCCTTTATGTGGTCATGGCTTTCCTTTGGCCCCTGAAACACGAAAGCCGCAATCCCCAGTGTACGCTCGTGTGGGTCGCCTGGCTGGACACTGTCTGTGAAGCCACGAGCTGACTTCTAATGCTGAAGTTTAGGAAGCAAAAAGGAACAAACGCAGGAATGTTGGTGACGACGATGACGACGACGACGACGACGAGAACGACGACAACGACGTCGACGATGACGATGATGCTGATGATAAAGATGGTCATGATGGCGTTGAGAGTGACGATGATGATGATTATGACGATGATAGTGATGGTAGTGGTAGCGGTGTTAGTGGTTGTGGTGATATTTGCGGTGGTTCTGTAGGTAATAGTTTAGTTGATTACGGTGGTGATAGCTCTAATGGTAGTGCTGATGTTCGTGATTTTGGTGATGATGGCTACGATTGTTGTTGTTACTGCTGCTTTTGTCAGCGGCAGTGGTGGTTGAGGTAGTGATGGCCATAAGATTTGGAAAGAGAGTTAAATAAATAGATGGAGAGGTTAGGTTAGGTTAGGTTAGGTTAGGCTAGGTTAGGTTAGGTTAGGTTAGGTTAGGCTAGGTTAGGTTAGGTTAGGTTAGGTTAGGTTAGGTTAGGTGAGAGTAAGAGTGAGATCCCGTTATAGATAATAGCCGTGGGATTAACTATAGAAGAGAAGAAGCCCCGTAGAAATAGAGCCGAGGTAAAGCATGCGTAGAAAATTTCGATATTATAGCTATTACTGAATCCTGGATCAACATGGCTGATAAACATTTTCTTCCGGAAATCGAAATAGAAGGATATAAGTTTTTTCATAAGGATAGGGTCGGCAGGAATGGGGGAGGTGTAGCACTTTTCGTTAAAAATACTTTAAACTGTATTGTCAACAATTCGATTAAGGAAGAGGACTGTACGGAATCTATTTGGGTAGAGATTATAGGCAAGAATAAGAAAGCTATTATTGGCGTCTTGTATAGACCTCCTAACCTCAGCATTGAGCAGACTGATTCCCTGATTCATGAAATTCACAGAGCGTCCCAGTACAAAAACGTTGTAATCATGGGAGATTTTAACTATAGAAACATTGACTGGGAAACTTTAATAGGAGATCATGAAGCGAAGAAATTCCTAGATGTAGTGCAGGATAATTTCCTAAAACAAATGATTACCGATCCTACGAGGGGACAAAATACCCTGGACTTAATTCTAACAAATAATGAGCACCAAATTAGCAGCGTAATAGTGGGAGATAGCCTAGGCTTTAGCGATCATCAAGAAATAAGATTTAATGTTATTTGGGAAAAAATAAAAAGTACGAATAACGTTCAAGTACCAGACTTCAGGAAAGCAAACTTTGACAATATAAAAACCTATTTGAAATTGAATACGAAAAGCCAGGCGGACGTTTCAGACATTCTTGATTCTCGTTGCGGGGCTAGTCAGGTGTGGGTCATGGACGGTAAGAAGCATACCTTAGGTCAGGTCTGGGTCAAAGAGGGTACTACGCATACCTCAGGGCAGGTCAATTGGGGGCGAGGGCCCAGCAGTCAGGTCAGTAATTTAAATGACATGTATAACAATCTAACTGATCTAATTATTAATGCACAAAATACATTTATCCCCCTAAAGTCAATACGGAAAAATAGTAATACTCCCAAATGGATGACGGACAGATTGAAACATGAGATCGGAATGAAAAGAGGACTTTACGTAAAAATGAAAAACGGGGAATCACACCTTAGATCAAGTTATAACGAAATGGCAAAGCTGGTTAAAAGGAATACACGTTCAGCGAAACGTAATTATGAAATCAAGGTTGCCAGTCAAGCAAAATCCAACCCAAAGGGTTTCTTTCACCTCTATAGAACAAAAAATAAAGAAAGAATAGGACCAATTAAAAACAATTAAAATGTCATGATTGAATCGGAAGAAAAAATGAGTGAGGAGTTTAACAATTATTTTCTATCGGTATTTACTGATGAGAGGTTAGATAAAGTACCTGACAGCGATCCGATTTTCAGAGGGGATGAAGAAAGTAGTCTAACTAATATCAGCATTAGTAAAGAGGAAGTAGTCAAGCAGATTGACAGACTTAAAGCTACAAAATCTCCGGGTCCAGACGAAATTTTTCCAAGAATGCTTAAAGAGTGTAAATTTGAAATCTGCGACCAGTTAACTGAAATATTCAATAAATCGGTAGACACTGGTTCTGTTCCAACTGCTTGGAGGCAGGCAAACGTTGTTCCTGTTTTTAAGAAGGGAGATAGATCGTCTATATGCAACTACAGGCCAATCAGTTTGACATCGGTTATAGGAAAAATGCTTGAATCAATAATAGTAAATAGACTCAGAGAACACATTGAAGGGCATAATTTAATTCGTGTTTCACAGCATGGTTTCTCCAAGGGTAAGTCATGTGTGACTAATCTTCTACTCTTTTACACTAAGGTATATAAGGCGGCAGACAACAATGAAAATTACGATGTTATTTACCTTGACTTTAGCAAAGCGTTCGACAAAGTGCCACACCAGAGACTACTAAATAAAATCAAAGCCCATGGCATAGGAGGAAAAGTGTTAGAATGGATTAGAGCTTGGATTAGTAACAGAAAGCAACGGGTCACCATAAATGGAATAAAATCTAGGTGGGGCAATGTTACTAGCGGGGTTCCCCAGGGCTCGGTTTTGGATCCCTTGTTGTTCATTATGTATATAAACGACTTGGACGAAGGGTTAAATAGTGATGTTAGTAAGTTTGCGGACGACACTAAAATAGGACGCCTAATTAGGTCAGGAGACGACGCCCAGATTCTGCAGGATGACCTTAATAAGCTGTTAACATGGTCGGTGAAGTGGCAAATGAACTTCAATATCTCTAAGTGTAGCGTGTTAAACGTAGGGCTACACAACCCCGAAAATAGATACAACTTAGATAACACGTTTTTAGAAAAATCTGAGTGCGAGAGGGACTTGGGAGTTCTGGTGAGTCCGGACCTTAAAACCAGGAAGCAGTGTATTAGCGCCAGAAATAAAGCTAACAGCGCATTAGGTTTCATTGCTAGGACGGTAACGAATAGAAGTGCAGAGGTAATTATTAAACTCTACCTAGCGATAGTTAGACCCATCCTTGACTATGCGGTACAGTTTTGGTCTCCGTCCTACAGAATGGACGTAAATTCATTAGAATCAGTACAGAGAAGAATGACCAAAATGATACAAGGACTCGGAAATTTGCCTTACGAAGAGAGGCTTAGGCACCTAAACTTACACTCTCTGGAAAGACGCAGAGTGCGGGGTGATCTAATAGAAGTGTTCAAGTGGATCAAAGGCTATAACAAGGGTGATGCAAACAAGGTCATCATAATAAAACAACAGGGCAGGACTCGCAGTAATGGGTACAAACTGGACAAATTTAGATTTAAGAAGGAAATAGGCAAGAATTGGTTTACTAATAGGGTGGTCGATGAATGGAATAAACTTAGTAACCATGTAGTAAGCGCTGAAACTATCAGTTGTTTTAAAAAACGATTAGACAACTTTATGGATGGGGATGACAGGTGGTGATGGATACGGAGCTGCCTAGTGTAGGCCTTATGGTCTTTTGCAGTCTCCTTTATTTCTTATGTTCTTATGTTCTTATGTTTAATAAGACCTAAGTAAGAAAGGGATGCCAGTAATTAATGCGTCAGAAGGAGGCGGTAGCAAAGGTAGAGGAGGGTATAAGATTATGGGAAGGCTTGAGGTATTTCGGCATCTCAAACTTTATTCAAGCCTTCGGTTTGTGTCCTTTTGGGTCACTTGTAACCCCGTCCCAGTGACTATCATTTTACTGTTAAGAAATATTTGTTACTACTTCTACCTTATTGTCGTTGTTTTTTGCTTCTCTTTTGCACATATATAAGAGTCTGCTCTCCGTGCTTATGTTTGTCTTTGTTGCTATTTTTATTTATATAAATAAACACATATTTTACGTAAAAAGTTTCCACTCTTCACTCCTAAATTCCCCCAAAATCCTTTGAAGTCTTATCTGACCACATCTTTCCTCTGAAGTGACTACCCCTTTTGAAAGTTGACATTTATATAAAATCGCCCCCCCCCCACCGACCATTGACTCTGAAAAATCATTCCACTAATCCTTCATCCATGGTGTCCAATTCATTTATGCTTTGCGGCTGAACATAGCCATATGTATTTATGTGTTCGGTGTAAGTGGTTAAACTATTCCTTTATGCTCATCGAGGAAAACACAAACTACTTTCTTTTGGAAACTTCTTTTTGAAGAACACAGAAAATAAAGAAGTTAGATTCATCTGTCTATAAATAATATCTTTGAAAGATTTTGGAATCATCAGGATAATTGTTTGACACCATAACGCGTTCTATTAATTTTGTTGTGTTAAATTTTAGGTGAATTTGAGACCTACGTAAGACAAAGAATATAGTCTAATTCACCCATAGCATGTATAAAATTG
This sequence comes from Oratosquilla oratoria, assembly GCF_046742065.1. NCBI lineage: Eukaryota > Metazoa > Arthropoda > Malacostraca > Stomatopoda > Squillidae > Oratosquilla > Oratosquilla oratoria. The sequence goes on from NC_134799.1 coordinate 52,184,582, forward strand.
TCTAATATTTCCCACAACTAAATGTATGAAATACAACACGAACGTGAGATGAGTAATGTATATGGGAGTCTAAATACAATCCATGAATTCATTCTCTGTCAAGCTTGAGTTTTTTCCTTGTAAAATTCATGCTCGTATCCCTTCTTTCCTTCATCCTCTTTCTAAGAGACAATATATGCCTCACCTTCTGTTGTCCCTAATCCTTGCCTTCATTTCACCCCCTGACTCTCGTTGCTTTTTCTTCAGATCCATTTTTCTTTTTGCTGAATCATTTTGCATTTCCTTAAGTCTTGCTTTCTTCCTCTTCATCTCCTTTGTACAAGTATGTACGCTTTCGAAATACTTTTCATCATTTTTATTACTCTCTGTATTTCATTTTTATGAATTCCTTAGAATATCACTTCCTCCTCTCTCTCACTTTTTAAAATGATTCCCATTTTCTGTAATTTCAGATTTTTTCTGTGCCTTTCCACCACCACCTATCCAACCTTGATTTATCTAAATTAAATTGTTTGTTTCTTTTTTTGCGAATTTTCTTTCTTCACGCCCAAATTATTTTTCAGGCAGTTTATTTTCATCCTTCCATGACAGATATTATTTTTTTCCTCCGATCTTCTGTCCTACAACAGAAGGGTTTCTTCAGCTAAATGCTCTCCTTAGCCGGAGATAACACTCCTTCAGCTTCTTCCACCAAGCGAAGTATGCTTTCCTTTCAGTTCCGCTCTCCATCCTGGTCCTTGTTCTTCACGATTACGCCCTCGTCCCTTCCGTTCCGTTCCATTGTGCAATTAAATCATTAACGCCTGTAATTAGGCCATAATTCAAGCCACGAAGCCTATTGTCGCCGTTATGATCCCTTGTCGAATTGTATGTGCAACTGGGTCATTTTGTATATGTTGCATTGGTAGGGACTGATTTTTTTTAATTATACAGGCTAAAGCACAGTGCACACTTATGGAGTTTCATTGCTACTCAATATGTTCTTGAATGAATATGTCTGTACTGCAGTGTTTTTTTCATTTATCTGTAGAAGTCCTTTGTTTGAAGGAGTTTTTCCAAAACTGTGGCGTATTTTGGAGGTTCTGTTTATCGATTTATTCATTATTTCATATATATATATTGATCTATTTATCTATTCATTTATTTATTTATTCATTTGTTTATTCATTTTTATTCATTTATTTATCTATTTATTCAATTTATGTTTTTATTTGTTTATTTATTTTGTTAAATATTTATTTATTTATTTATTTATTTATTTATTTATTAATTCATCTATGTATCCATTTATTCATTTGTTTGCCATTTTTTGTTTTTATTTTTAATTATGTTTGTTTTATTTTATTTGGTTTAATTTTATTTTATTTATAGTAGACGACCTTATCTTATGAAGGATCTACTTTGGGAACGAATATAAATCTGAAAAGCAAGTCACCATGCTGCAGGACTCATGAGCAACTCCATCATTTTGACTGACACAATTGATTTACATATATTATATGGTGCTTCTATGACATAGAGTGATTCAGTAATCCCAAGGCGTTCGTGAGGCAAGGTATGAGATATCGACTTATTAGATGTAAATCAAGGGGAGAACAGTGTCTGTCCCGGTAAATGTCAATACATTTGCATAACCATTGAACCTCCGGACAGCAATAGATCCAATGGACACAAACAAAGCCGCAAGTGTCACGATGAATAATGGGTTGGTAGGACATTTCTCCACCTAGGCCATGTCCTCACCTTTCGTCTTAGCGGAAAGTGATACCATGATATCTCATTAATATTAATTTTCATTTGTGTGTCATAATTAGAGAATTTGATAGAATGGTCTTGGTTCAGCTAATGCAAGGTTACTAGTGACTTTGATCAAAACATACCATTAAGAAATAAAAGTGAATACAAATGACACTCGTCATCCTCCTCCACGCAGTTTGAAGCGAGAAATCCCTAGAAGGGCAAAGCCCTGTTATTTGTGACAAGCCTCTATTCTTTTTCTGATTAGAGTGTCTGAGTTGTCCTAAAATATGGGGAAATATCACATTTTATGATAATATGTCACACTATACTCATATTATCATAAATTGTGACATTTCTCCACATTCTAGGACACCTCAGACACTCTATTCCCACACACACAACTGTTTGATTTATGGTTTGTTAGTTAGAGTTACATTTCATATCATGGTTTATTGGTTTAACATAAGTCATATCATACTCATGAAATTATAAATTGTAACATTATGACACATTATAGAACAACACCTCACACATACTGTTTCCGCATTCACACAATAATTTATTGCTAACTCCAACGGACCCCCACTAAGAGGGAACGCTGAGTCAACCCACTATGTATACTACAAGCTTTATTCTTAGAGTAATATTTCTCTGAAGAAGCTACAAGCGAAACCGGTCAAGAATAAACTCGGAACGAGACCCGTGACTCTCTTTTTTCCACCTTTTTCAACTTGTCATAATGTCTCAACATTCATATGTGTATAGCTTCCGTCACAATCCCGTCTATCTTGGTATTAGGTAAATTGCTATTCAGTTGATCTACTAGTATAACATATTCATAAATTTATCAAGACATTTCATTCCATATATCAGTCCTTAGATAGCGAGCGCTTCCCTCAGCAGAAGAAAATCACCTTGTTGCAGCCAGGGGAAATATATTCGAATAATCTTCCCTGTCTAAGACTTACTATATACATTTTTCTTCTTCAACCAGAGACTGATAATTCATTCATACACGTTGTACTTTAATTTTTTCAGTGATATAATATTCTTTCTCTCCTTACATGAGTTCTAAATCAATCTCCAATACAAACTGAAAAATGATTCATTAACAATATGCATCAATCTCTACAGGGAAATAATACTCGTTTCATTTACACTCGTACATACATTTACATCACCATTCAATGAGAACAATAGAATAGTTTGTCCTTGAATTGGGTGTTCTCTTCTATATCACCCTCGTTTTCGAATCCATAACGTCCACTCATGCAGCCAACCATTCTCTCACTTATTTCCATCTCCATCACAGTATTCATAAGAACCGTTTACCCTGCTCACTGCTCATCACTGGGAGCCTGGATTCCTGAGATAAATGCCCACATTCATCATCATTTTTCTCCGTATAATTATTTTGCTGCCTTTACTTTCCACGTATTCTTCTCCAGTGGCAGTTCTTCATTTTATGATAGATCATGAGGCAGATCAAGCTATAAATCATTGATGCTTTTGGTCTTGGATACTTGTTCGCAATATAGAGCATATTTTCCCATATATTCAACTATTTAATGTTCATTTGTGTAGGTATGTATGACATCTGTTTTCTTCTGAATTCTTTCATCATATTCTACTTTTTATATCTTGTATTAGTTTTTGCTCATAATCTCTTTTAAATAAACGATATCTTTATTTCATTGAAAAGAGACAATGTATTCTGATTATAAAAGGCAAATACCATCCGTGCACAACTATAAGGGTAATGTATATATATATACATATATATATACATATATATATATATATATATATATATATATACATATATATATATATATATATATGTACATACATATATACATATACATACAAATATATATATATATATATATATATACATATATATATACATATACATATGTATATACATATATATATATATATATATATATATATATATATATATATATATATATATATATATCTGGACGGGCGGTGAGCTAAACACAGAGAACAGTTGGAGTTTCATTCATTGACGTTTCGTCCTTACCAGGACATTCTCAAAGTACATATTTCAATATATGTATATATAAATATATGCATATGTGTATATGTATATATATATATATACATATATATATATATATATACATATATATATATATATATATATATATATTCTAATTTATATCTTGCCGGTTGATGTTTTTTCATGAAGAAACAAACTTTGAAATTTGAATCTTGCTGATTAATATTTTCTTTCCGTAGACGCTTCTTAAAGAAATAAACTACTATAGATGACTTTTCTAGCTATAAGAAGTAGAAATAAATAACCTAAAGTTTTTTACGGACATAGTAATCCCAGGTTTGAAAACCGGCAGAAAGGAAGAAGATTCGTAAAATATCAGACAAAACAGGAATAAATAACGTCTAATGTTTAGTATTGATTAGGTAACGATTAGGTTTTGTTGGAAATTCTCGAAATGTAGAAGATGAACTTTTGCTGCTTCCTTCTCCCATGAATCTGAAATCTTCTCAATTGGATCCCAGTTCATATGATAGAATATTTTCATTTCTTGATAACGTTATATCAGCATTGTCATGATTTTTTTTTCTAAATCATATATATATATATATATATATATATATATATATATATATATATATATATATATATATATATATATATATATATATATATATATACTGTGAGCTAATTTATGATGGGTTTTGTTCCCTTTGCCTTCGAAAAGTCTGTTCGTGAGTATTTTTTTTTCTAGACATGTCTTGTTTTATTTATTTATTTATTTATTTATTTATTTATTTTATTTATTTTTTTTTTTTTTTGAGGGAAAGTTATTTTTAGATTTTTGTTTGCTGTCCGAGCAATTACTTAGGATGCAAGGGTCTTTGTAAAATTCTTCTACTCGTCATCTTATCCATGCGTTTAATAATATTTCCTTTACTACCTTTCAGAGAAATAATCAACTGCCTCACCAAAGCCTGTTTAATACTTCCACCATATTTGGAAGCTTCTCCTATGTGATTCAGGATTCCCCTCTTCCTTTCTAATCTCCGCCTTATATGGATAAGCTAGTCCGATGAAACTATCTTCAAATCATTTCGCCTGTTTTAATCTGCATATTCCCTTTGAGTTTCATTAGATCTTTTGTTATTATAAAATGTTTGCTCTCTTCACATTTTTACGTTATTTCCTAGGTTGTAAAATCTTTTTTTAATTTAGTACTGAAAATCGTTCTTGGTCTCTTTTCATAATTTTTGGATCTATCGTCTTGGAAACAATTTCATTCCTTTCAAACTCTGAAATTGAATTTGATTGCGCAACCTACCATTCTATGCTCACTTTATTTACATTACATATAACAAAGATTGCCAACGGCGTATTGCTCTTGCTCTCATCTACTATAATAAAATTTCTCAACTTTCATTGTTCTGTTTGGATTTCTCTTCCTCCGTCTACGACCTACACGTCTTTTAAAGAAATTATTCATACTTTTGGTATTGTATTTCTCTACTAACTTAATCATCATCTCACTCCTTACCTACTCTAGACATCCTGATGCATAGTTTACTATTTTGGTATCATGGTCTCTGACTACCAGCTAGTATTTAGGTTCTACTTGAATCATTGCCTGGCCTTCATAAGCATAAAAGAATCAAGTTTTTTATCTACGTGTGTATGTTTATGTATGTATGTATACATGAATATATGTATACATGAATATATGTTTATATGACACACAGGAACCCACAGTCGGAGAAAATAAACTTCGACTGTGGGTTCCTGTGTGTCATTTACAAATGTGCTACTACATTTCTGTTTAGAAATATGTTTATATATTCATTGTACATTGTAGTTCTTACCCTCTATGCGGCATAGCATTGAATCCTTCTTTATTAAAGTTAAAGGATTTAAGACTGTATGCCTTTACTACTGTCAGGAATTGACGTTCCAAGGGGACTCAAACCACCACTAATAAAGCCTCTAGACACGGACGCTGTAGTTAGAAATGCCTCTGTTGATAAACAATATTAGCTGGTTACCTTATCTGCAATAAATGACTTATTCAAGTTAGTTTTATTGCATTTGTTTCATTTATTCTGGTAAGAGGTCGTTGTGTTGGCATTCCTGTAGACGTAAGAAATACTGAAATAAAAGTTTCCTCAAATGCTAGAGGTGAATTTAACATATGATAATACTTATGCTATTGGAATCTAGGACAAGAGCTACGGTTTATTTATACTTCTGAAGGGGATTATTATTTCATATCTAGATAAGGTTTTATCTAACGTCCTTATACTCGTATATCTCTAAAAGCCTTTTGACTCAAGTCTACTTCCTTTAAAACAGGACTAAACAGGGAGATAGCTTTATTTTTTGGCGTAGTAATTGATATTGATTATAACTTTAATATGAAAGATGTTATTTTTTTCTAAATAGTAGTTGGTATTTATTATAGTCACAGAATGAAAATGTTGTATTTCTAAAATTTCAAACGAAATAAAGGTATTGCAACAGAGTACAGATAGAAAGGATAAGCAAATCAATACATAGGAAGTATTAGCTTTGGTTTTAGAAGGAGCTGTATTGAAGGAAAAATTAAGATTAGTTTATTGTGTATCACGATAAAAAACATTACACATGATGGAATCCAAACACACGGGGTTTTAGGAGTGTCAGTGCCGCAGGCGGAAAGTGAGTATAGCCCCTTTAAGAGCCCCCCGAGATATGATAGGACGCTACTAGGTGCGGGTGATAGGTTTGATATAACGGGGTCAAAGGTGAAGGAATCATTTATACTTGATGAATGTGTCGTTCATTAAGTGGTTATCAGGAATAGACATTTGAAATTTTTTCTTAATGAAAGGAAGACACTCAAAGATTATATAGAAGAATAAATAAGCGCATAGAAAACAGAATGAAATAAGATAAATAAATGAATGAATGAAATAAATTTTACTTTACTTCCTTTTTGGAAGATTTCTTTAATTCTCGCCTCTACTTATCAAAAAGAGTAAATCAATAAAGATAAGAAAGGAATAAGCAAATGAAATAAGATAGAATACATAATATAATTTCTATTATTTCATCCTTCTTATTTTTTCTTTAATTCTACTTTCCCATTCATAAATGATAGATAAAAGGAAACAGAATTAATCAAGATAAACAAAAATAAGTAAAAAATGAAATCTTAATACAAATAGATCAATACAATAATTTCTAATGTCCTTCTTTAAGGATTGAAAAACTAAGCGCTAGTTATCTTTAGTGAAATACTAACACTAACGAAAGTGAGCATGTTGGACTCATTATTCCCAGGAATCCTAATGAAACCTCGAATTACGATTTTACCCTTTCTAGTAACATTGTTATTGATTTTGTCCTAACTTACTTTCATTTAAATGTAAAAAAAAAAAATCTAAAAGGGTTAAACTTTAGTTTTAATTAGCCCTTTCCAATCATCTCGTTAGTTGCTTTATCTTGTTTTGAATCTCTCCAGGTGATTTAATTCATTTAAAATAAATTCTAAATTGGTCCTCAGGTCTATCAACTGTGCACGAAGGCACAGCTTACACTGGGGAGCACATAAAAAAATATTGCAATTAATTTTATTATATTCATTTTACTCATAAAGACTTGTTCGTTCTCGTAAATATAATTCATCTATATTCATGAAAATGGAGTACACTAGAATTTTGTATTTCAAGTGAAATATAGACAAACTTCTCACCTACAAAAAGTCTTTGTCACAAAATGATTGTCTGTTGTCACAATAATTCTATTCCTTGACTCACGCGAACGAAACTATTGAAACAATGCACTACTCGTGTGAAGACATGTTTGAACGAAGAAAACAATAAAATATAAGCAATCGCACACTGAGGCCCTCTCTTCATCTTTTCTTGCTCGGGCATTGTTGACATTCATAGGTATTTAATCCTAAACAGTTATTGCTGTTGCACACTGCTGCCATCTGTTGGTGATAACGTGCGACAGTGACCGTGAATAACAATTGCGGAAGTAGGATGAGGAAGGCGAGTGATGCTCTGGTTTTGGTTGTACACCACGAGCAACTTGGATAGGAAGTTCAAGGTACACTAGAATGTGAAGACATCCTGACAGGTTGATAGAGTAGTAGAGGGAAACACACAAGTAGAACAAGAGTTTATTCTTGTTCTACTTGTGTGTTTCCTTCTGCTCCTTGTACACTAGAATCCCTAGATTACCTAGATAGCCTAGATTGATATTGAAATCTTCATTAAGATCGCGAGTTGATATACATATATATGTATAAGTTCACTATAAACCCACTATCGGAGAAATGATAACGGAAAATACAGGGAAACTGTATATTTCGACTACTATCTGTAGTCCTCTTCAGCATTCTGCTGAAGAGGACTACAGATAGTACAGATAGTACAGATAGTACAGATAGTACAGATAGTACAGATAGTAGTCGAAATATACAGTTTCCCTGTATTTTCCGTTATTATTTCTCCGATAGTGGGTTTATAGTGAACTTTTACAAATGTGTTATAACATACCAATTTCCAATATATATGTATATACACCAAATAAATTTCCCCTACTCAGAATCATAAACAAGAACCATTCAAGAACCTTACCCATCTCACCACCGTGTAGATGAAAGGTCACTCTGTTCACCGCTACATTTCTCGGGGCACAAACAGTGCAGCGAGGCACAACTCCCTTTTAAGAGGGCTCGATAGCATAACGATTCCGTACCTTATCTGTTCAGAATTAGATTATGAAGATAAGAAGAACAGAAAAAGGATATTCAATGGCATGATATCTCGTTTTATCACTAGCTCAACCCGGGATTGAACAAAATAGTTTAGGCTTCTCCAGAACAAAAATAAGTTAATTAAGGCACCAAGATTTAGATTTATTTTTTCCGCTCTTAGGTCCTGGAATTTCTTAAGGTAAACGGGGTTTTATATTTTTCATCAAAAATAGAAAAAATATTCAACACAGGAGTAGTGGATAAATCTCGGAGACGTAAGATGTATAATTATCATGCCTTCGAGGTAAGGAGGACGCCGGTGGACAAAAAAAAAAAAAATGCATATATTTTCGTTAAAGCGAGATGGTGAGCAAGTAGCGGAAGTAACAGAGAATATATTTCAGCCATCGGATACAGCTAGCAAGACAGTAAATGGGGAAAGCTGTCACCGAAAGCTATGGTAAGTGGGGTGAGAGAGAGGGATACTGTTGACGTAGATAGTAAACCAAACATCAGTAGTATTATGACCATGATGACATTTATCTTCGATCTTATTTTCTATTTTTGTATATCTTTTCATTTTTTATAATGCAGAAATTACAGAAATTTCTATAATTGAGGAGATGGTGCTACATTGTATGCTTTCAGTACATCTTCTTTTACTTCACCAATTTTCTTTTCCTTTGGACAATTTGAGGTTCTTGTGGTGAATTAAAAATGAAGCAAAAATACGAAGAAGGGTTCTGGAGAGCTCATAGAGTCAAAACTTAAAAAATAATGACATGAACCAGTGATTCATAAGTGCCCAGAATACCCGTTTAACCCAGTGTTACAGTGAATTACAATGACAAGATGAGAAATCTACACCAGGATGCATGCAGCCGAGGCCGAAGCCATCATTTTTATTTTTTGTGAGTGGACTGCTGGGACAGTAACAAAGTCACTGCTGGTAGTCGGAGAGAAGTACAAGATAAGACATAGAAGAAAAAACAAAACAAAAAAAAAAACTTTAGATCGATATCAAGGTCGGACGACAAAAAAGCCGTTTATCACAGTGAACTGAGGAGAATTAAGGGGATCAGAAGCCTTTTGCATAAAATGAGCAAATAAACAAAATTATTGCTGATTTCATCTCATATAAATCTGAATGATGAAGAACTCATGTAATTGCTTTAACTTTCCGACCTATTCCTAATAGGCAAGAATTGGTTTACTAATAGGGTGGTCGATGAATGGAATAAACTTAGTAACCATGTAGTAAGCGCTGAAACTATCAGTTGTTTTAAAAAACGATTAGACAACTTTATGGATGGGGATGACAGGTGGTGACGGATATGGAGCTGCCTAGTGTAGGCCTTATGGTCTCTTGCAGTCTCCTTTATTCTTATGTTCTTATGTTCTTATGTTATGTTCACTCAAATATAAATGGAAGTAGACTCCCATTACACGATTACGTTGGTAGTGCAAAACATGTATGTCTTTTAACCCCTATCTAGTTGTATATGAAAATATATAGCATGTTTAAACTTCAGTAAACCCACAGATTAAACTATAACTATCATATGCTTAGATTTACCAAACATGTGTGTGTGTGTGTGTGTGTGTGTGTGTGTGTGTGTGTGTGTGTGTGTGTGTGTGTGTGTGTGTGTGTGTGTGTGTGTGTGTGTGTGTGTGTGTGTGTGTGTGTGTGTGTGTGTGTGTGTGTGTGTGTGTGTGTGTGTGTGTGTGTGTGCATGTATGTACATATATGTATACATACATACATACATACATACATACATACATACATACATACATACATACATACATACATACATACATACATACATACATACATACATTCATACATACATACATACATACATAAATACATACATACATACATACATACATACATACATACATACATACATACATACATACATACATACATACATACATACATACATACATACATACATACATACATACATACATACATACATACATTCATACATACCATCATACATGCATATATCTGGGGACTTTTTCATATGTAGATAGTACCCATAACTCTCCTTATGACTTTTGAGAACAGGAGACACCAATTGCCAGAATGAAGTGATACCGGAAGTGTCATCATAGCCTCATAAATAGTCTTTGGTTGAGGAAGCTTCTGACTTATATTTGTCTGAGTACAGGATTTGATCGCTCTGCCTGCACGTTTGTGGGTTCTGAGTTTTATTCATTATGACGTATCAAAAAATCAAACCTATAACTCAGCCACCATTAGATTCAGTTTACACACACATACATACATACACAGGCATATGCTTATATATATATACGTGTGCGCGTAAGTATATATATATATATATATATATATATATATATATATATATATATATATGTGTGTGTATATATATATGTACAACACCGAATGGGTCCCAGTGAACAAATATGCATTATCATCAACCACAATACAATAAATAATGTATAAATAATGATAAATGATAAACAAATATAGTTAAGACGCCGACGCCTACGTAGGCGTCATCGTACCGAAGTTGTTAATGTTTATTTTTTCTATACATCTTTTATTTTTTTTCCTTTTGTAATATTTACAGAAGTGAATAAATTTCCCCTAGAATTATCACAGTTCACTTTAAATTCATTACTGCGAGTCCTGCTTTGTTGTCTCAGTATGATGACCTTGTCTGCATCACCCTTGCTAAAAGCCTTGATCCACTTGAACACCTCTATTAGATCACCTCCGCACTCTGCGTTTTTCCTGTGAGTGTAAATTAAGGTCTGTCCTCATAGGGTAAATTTCTGAGCCCATGTATTAATTGAATTATTCTCTTTATATTGATTCTAGTAAATTTATATCCATTCTACAGGATGGAGACAAAAAAAAAATATTCCTGAAATATATAGGCTGATAATGCATGAAGATCGATGTCAGGATATGAAATAGAGTACAGAAGAGAGGAGTGAAGAATCACACTAATCCCAGCTGACTAAAAGGAGAATCGCTTGGAGTGGTTTGGAGTTATGAAAGGACAGACAGACAGACAGACAGACAGACAGACAGACAGACAGACAGACAGACAGACAGACAGACAGACAGACAGACAGACAGACAGACAGACAGACAGACAGACAGACAGACAGACAGACAGACAGACAGACAGACAGACAGACAGACAGAGTGAGCACAAAATTGGTGTATAGCTGACATGTGGAGGGAGAAATTTGTGGGTCAGGGCGTGACTCAATGTCGTAGTCGGCCAGAACCAGGGGGATCACCTTTGAAGAATTACAACACCATCTCGAAAGAACATGAGTTTTGGGGGTTGTATGCAGAATAGGACTGCTGAACTTGAAAGGAGATGCAATATGCATAGTGACTATTAAATCTTCCTGTGTTGCATCTGTAGTGGCTGAAGCAAAGCGACTTTCTTCAGCTATGGAGCAGTTCTCATTGTACATAGTCCGAAATCAGACTCATCATAACAATATACACATGAATAAATATGTAAATGAATAGGAAACAAAATCAAATAAGTATACATATATATTTGTATATATATATATATGTATATATATATATATATATATATATATATATATATATATATATATATATAAACAAAAATAAATTATAATTAACTAAACAAAGAAACGAATAAGTTAATTATACAAATAAACAAATAAATATGTAAATACATATTCATTATATATTGAATGATAAGCGAACAAATACATGAATAGATAAGTAATTGAACAAATAAATGATTGAATAAATAAATATGTACGTAAAAGATAATTGAAAGTATGAACAGCAAACAAGTAAATAAAGAATAGATAAATAAATAAATGAATAGATAGATAAAAGAAAAAGTGATTAAATAGTTGAAATAGATATTTTCTCACCTACAGAGGGTTATTTGTTTCGGGTGAAGAGTGACCATCCATTAAGTTGGCTAGTTACGACAGAGACTAAAAACTCAAATACTTAAACCCTTGAAAGACTAGCATGATCATATGGTCACACACAAAAAAGTTTTTATATATATGCCATTAACACTAAAACAAGTATAGGATGGCAAAAAACAAGTATGCCACAAACTAGTGTATGATTCATTCTGCAAGAACTTACGCAGCAAACGTTTATAACAGTTAAGATAATAAACATGAATCTAATAAAAATCTAAAAAAAAAAAAATAATGCAGTCCTTAAAGGGTTAATTATGATGACTAAGGTTACCCTGTTCTACAAGAAGAGACATAGCAGAGGAATGAGTTCTTAAAACCTTGTCATACGTGTCACTCAAGGGCAAGAAAAGATTTAAGAAGTACCATGAAGTCCTACTTTAGCCAGGAAGAGGGTGGGCTGCAGAAAATATTATTTAATGATGTATTATTTAATGTAATGTATTATGTAATATTATGTATCAGTTTCACTTCAGAGGAAAGGGATTTTGAAAGAAGTATATGGACGTTATGAAGGTTTGTGTAAGGGAAGCGAAAGAGAGTGAGAGAGAGTGTATGAGAACAAGAGTGTCAGAAAGAGAGAGAGAGAGTGGGGAGAGTGCTATGTGTAAGTGTTGCAGAAAGGAAGAAGAAAAAGAGTTAGAGGCAAGGACAAAAGAAGAAGAAAAAAGATGAAGAAGAAAAGAAAAAGAAGAAGAAGAAGAAAAGGAAGAGCAAGAAGAAGGACGAGAAGAAAAATGTGAAGAAAACGAAGAAAAATTAAATGAAGAAAAATAAAACGAAGAAAAGAAGAAAAAGAAGAAGAAGAAGAAGAAGAAGAAGAAGAAGAAGAAGAAGAAGAAGAAGAAGAAGAAGAAGAAGAAGAAGAGGAAGAAAAATAAAACGAAGAAAAGAAGAAGAAGAAGAAGAAGAAGAAGAAGAAGAAGAAGAAGAAGAAGAAGAAGAAGAAGAAGAAGAAGAAGAAGAAGAAGAAGAAGAAGAAGAAGAAGAAGAAGAGCTGAGAGAGAGAGAGAGAGAGAGAGAGAGAGAGAGAGAGAGAGAGAGAGAGAGAGAGAGAGAGAGAGAGAGAGAGAGAGAGAGAGAAAGAGAGAAGGGGAGAGGTTGTGTAGTGCAGAAGCAAAGAGAGCAACAAGCGGAGGACTGTTCTGTTCATCGTGAGCCAAGGTCATAACTCAGTGAGGGATGGAGAAGGAGCCCTTTGGGCTGGGAGAAGCAAGACGTGGAAGGGAGGAAAGAACTGAAATCCACGCTGAGAACGAAGGAGGAGGAGAACAAAGAGAAGGAGGAAGGAGTAGGAGGGAAGAGGCAAAGGAAGAGGAGACGAGGTAGACAAATAATATGCATTGTCGTAATGAAGACTAAAGAGTGTCTTATGAAGAAGGTTGCAGGTCACTGAAAGCTTGTAAATTTACAAATTAGACACCAGGAGTTTCTCTTTGAGAACATTGCCACGTTTGATTTTTTTTTCTTTATAAGTGTTAGGCATTTTTTCCTTTCGAATTTATAGAGGAGTTCCCTCAGGCAGCTAGAGGGAGCGACAAGAGTCATAAAGAATCTGAGGGGATGAATCCTTCAAGAATGAGACTTTTTTTTTTTTTCATACCGACATATGAAAAAAAAAATCATCAGACTTCCAACAACAAATATGGACCATGTAAATAAGTATATACATACAAAAATTAGGCTGCAGTACAAAACTATTTTCCGATTTTTTTTAAGACCAATAAGACTGAGTAGTCTTTCACTTGATGAGAAGGAATGAAAAATGAACGATAATGAGAAGATAAAGGTCAGGTGGGTATAACTTCTACGAAGTACGAAGATTTATAAGAGGTCTTTGGGTTTCCTTGATTAGAGATTATCGTTCATGATGTCAACAAAAGTTTTGTTTTTGGAATAATAAATGAAAGAAAATATATATAATATAGAATAAAATAGTCAGTAGATACAAAAGGAAAGCAATAGGCAAGACATCCCCATTGAGAACAACTATTGCTGAGGAAGACAGAAATATTATTACTTTACAACATTAACCAGTGCTTCTATCACTGGGGGCGGTATCACGCAAAGGGAGATGCCGTCAGAGAGTTTGTAAAGGAGAAATTGAAAGAAGACAGCAGAACGGAAAGAGAGAAGTCGACCGTAATCAGCATTTTCGTTCTTCTTCTTTCTTTCTTTATTTGAGGAGGGGAGAGGGGGGTGGAAGTTAGAAGTTGATCCTTGTTTTTAGTAGGGATTTGTCACAAATTGAAATATAACTATAACTGTGCATGACTCTGGCCCGCCCGTACAAGTGTCTTTAAAGTCT
>NC_134799.1:52214368-52216868 GCF_046742065.1 Oratosquilla oratoria
CACCAGCTTCCTTAATCCCTCCTCTGATTCTACTACAAGCGCAGTGCCGTCAGAAAACGACAACTGGGTTAGATCTCATTTTTCTCCATTTTCACCATCTTTAATCCCCGGCCCATTACCCATTCATGTATAAACTGAACAGCCAAGGCAACATAACACATCCCTGTAGAAGTCCCATCTTTACCTTAAACCACTCTCTCCATTTATAATTCTAACACAGGCTCTACTACTCTCGTAAAAACCCTTGACTGCTCCTAACAGCTTTCTTCCTACCCCTTATATCTGCAATACCTCCCACAGTACCTTCCTGTCTACCCTGTCATAAACCTTTTTCAAATCCATAAAAGCCAAAAAAAATCCTCATTTTTTACTAAAGCTTTCTCACATGTCTGCCTTACCACAAAAATCTGATCCACTCAACCTCTATCAGTTCTAAACCCACACTGTTCTTCAACAATTACTCTCTCTTTTCCTCTTCTAATCCTTTCATTGAAAATCATTCTATGATCCTTCCCAACTTCATCCAACAAACTGATTCCTCTGAAACTACTACTCTCACACCTGTTTCCTTTTCCCTTGTAAAGTGAAAATATACAGGTACACTCCTCCAGTCCTCCGGCACTGTACTTCTTTTAGACAAACATTAAATAACCTTACTAGCCAGTTCCCTATTACTGTACTTCCTTTTTAGACATTCCGCATGACATCCCTCTAACCCAGGTGCCTTGCCTGCTCTCAATATTTTGATAAATGTTTTCACCTCATCTTTTCTTATTCCCCATCATTTTCCTCATTCACTCCTGTTATTTTATTAGAGCTTTCCACTGTAACTACCTATGCTTCCCTATCCTCCTTCACATTTAGCAACTCTTTAGAATATTCTGCCATTATCCTCTTACTGCCATCTTTTTCATCATCATCTCTCCATCTGCACCTTTTATCTAATCTTCTCTACTTGATTCACCTCTTCTTCCTCTTTTAATTTCCTTCCAAACCATCTTTAAATTACTTTAAAAAAAAATTCATACTCTTACCAATTTACTTCTTTTCTCTTTTCTTTGTACCTCTCATATGATTCTCTCGTCCTATTTTGTAACCAATCTATAAATGTTCGTTTCTTCTCTTGTACAACCTTCTTTGCTTTATCATCCCACCACTCGCTAGCTTTCCCTGTATTTTCTCCCGTCCTTCTTGTTCCACACATCCAACTTTGCCCTCCTTGAACCATCCCCATTCCTAGTTCTTTACTCTCTCCCTCCCCTCTATTAGCTTCCTCTTGCATTCTTTCTCCTTTTCTTTCCCATTCAAGCAGTTTACTCTAAACACCTCCCTGCCATCTGTCTTATTCCTTTTCCTCATCTATCCCCCACTCTCAACTTACCTTCCACCAGAAAATGATCTGATATCCCCCACTGTCTCACATTATAACATGTACAGCCAAAACTCTTCCTACTCTTCTCTTGGTTACTACTATGTATTCCATTAAAGCCCTATCTACCACTCTTTCATCCACCGCCCTCTCTCGTGTGTACTTACCCTTGATTTTTTCCTAAACACTGTATTTGCTATCATCAACTCTCTACAAACATCTCTACCAGCATCTCTCAACTCCGTCAAATGGTTCATTTCCTATCCTAGCATTGATATCACTCATTACCACTACAATGACATTTTCCCTAAACCCTCTATGCAATCATTTAAAACTCTCCAAAAAACTCCCTTTTCTCTACACTCCTCTCACTACCATGCCCATATGTACTTACAAAATCCCACATCTCACTTCCCAGTTTCACCTTCATTCACATTAACGTTTAAGAAACCCCCTTCCAATCCACCACATATTTACCTATTTTATCACTTACTAGTATAGACACGACTTCTCTACTACATCCTCTCTTCACTCCTGACACTCTCCCAACTACACTACCAAACTCACACTCACCCCTCCCATTCAACTTAGTGTCACTTATTGCTAACACACCCATCTTTCTTCTCAAAAACATACTGCCTATCTCTTCCCTTTCACTCTCACCTGTAAAGCATCTAAGTATTTTAAATTACCCAAAACATAGGAGGATTCTGGTTGGAGAACTCCTCCTAGTACCTCTTATGCCTTTGTATGTATGTATGTATGTATGTATGTATGTATGTATGTATGTATGTATGTATGTATGTATGTATGTATGTATGCATGTATGTATGTATGTATGTATGTATGTATGTATATACATATATATATATATATATATATATGTATATATATATATATATATATATGCACACACACACACACACACACACGCACACGCACACATACACACACGCACACACACACACACACACACACACACACACACACATATATATATATATAAAAATATATATATATATATATATATATAAAAATATATATATATATATATATATATATATATATATATATATATATATATATATATATATATATGTTTTAAATTACCCACTGTCGGAGAAACAAAGC
>NC_134799.1:52244368-52246868 GCF_046742065.1 Oratosquilla oratoria
TATATATATATACAATTATATATATTTATATATATATATATACAATTATATACACTAATACATATATTCCTATTTTACAATATGTTTTGTGATATCACTTGAAGTATATATTTTGGCGCATATAATGTATCATCATACTTATTTATGTTGAAATGCATACCATGTTTTTAGAGTATTTTTTCAATTTTGCAATATATTTGGGGGGCATCACTTGAAATATATGTTTTGCACCTACAATACACTATCCTTTTCATAATTGTTGAAATATATACTTCTTTTTTACGAAAATATAAATATTATTCTTTTCTTTTTTGCAATGAGAGCCGGTCTTTCCCACGATGTATTCAGCAACTACGGAAGCACGATGCTTCCCGTCCTTTTGTACTCTGATTTACGACATTGGATCTTTGCTCCATCGGCGCAGCGACGCTCGACACACACAGGTTCTCGTGCAGGAAATGCCAGATAATTTTAGTCGTTTTAACTTAGGTCCCTTGTTCTGAAAGTAGTTTCCATAGATCAGGACCCAGATGCAGGTCTGTGTGTGATCCAAGTTGAACGAAATCGTTTTGCGTTTTAAAGATTTATAAATTGTGTCATAATAATAGAAAATAATTATTTCAATAGGAATATGGCAACAATAACGCCTCCTGATCAAAGAGAAATCTAACCCTTTAGGTTATAGCACTGTTTCCCAACCCTGGGGTCGTCAAGACGCCTTGTGTGCTATTATTATTATTTTTCTTTAATAATATCAATTCAATACGATAACCATGCACACTCGATAAATACTCATAAGCAACGCAGACAAGTACACAGATACAAGTTGCGCGTACCAACATATGGCGTCAGACGTGTTGGATTCCGTATATTTATATGATGATGCGAATAAATTACAAAAACACGTGATTCACAGAAAGTGTAATAAAACCACTTGGAAAATAAAATTAAAGGTGGCCGAACGTTTTCGTCTATTTAAGACATTTCCAAAGGTCACCTTTGAAAATGTCTTAAATAGACGAAAACGTTCGGTCACCTTTCATTTTATTTTCCAAGTGGTTTTATTACACTTGTATGATGATACATACGTACACCGGTGCAAGCAGTACCGTCAAATTTAGGTGTTTTGTAAAAGCGCTTCGGATACGTTAGTCATTTATACCAACGACACTAGCTTGTACACAGACATACAAATGAACCAATGACGAGATATTAATTTGCTGTAAACCACGCACTTGCATTAACAGGAATCTTTCAATCGGTTTCATTTTTTATTCATTTATCAGTTAACAGTCTTGTTCTGCTGTGAGTGTATATCGTTGTCCTGGTATCTTTCTGTGAGTATTTCTTGTATTTATTAAATTATTGCATCGATTCTCCTTACACATGAGCACTTTTGTTGTATGCAGTAACCACAACTTGTATATGACATAATGTTTCTTTTTAGAAAAAAGACTATTTTTAGCGAAATGTTACCAAAATTGATTAAAACATCCATTTTTATCGCCTTTTCATCAAAATTCTGGTGATTGTACAGTCTCATTATAAATATAGAGTCTCTCTATCGTTTGTGTTTAGTACCTTATTATTTTATTGAAGTTTATAGTTGTTATTAAAATACTTTTTCTCGATTGGTTGAGAACAAAAACATCACGATTATCAATAGAAGTAGGCATAAAGATAAAAATTACTCTTTCAGTTGCAAGGAAAATTTTTCATTTTTATGCCTCGTTTTCCTTATGCCACCCTATACCAAACATCTTTTGTTTGATTTATAATTGATCAACTATAAAATCTATTTCAGATTTTTCAATTGTGTCTAGGAAGAGGATGTACAGGGAAGAGTTCTTTGGCACTGGATTTACGTGTCTCATCGATCATGGAATCGAAAAATCTCATCGCTTAAAGAAAATAAACTTAAGCGTCATCTCCAGGGAAAACACCCAACTCTGGCTGGTAAAGATCGTGAGCATTTCAAGAGGAAAGAAGAACAACTGAAGTGTTTGAGGTCAGACAACCCTACGCACACAGTAGTGTATTCTGTTCAACAAGCAACAATTGCATCCTATCTGGTTGAAAAAAAATGCCAAGTGCATGCAGCCCCACACAATTGGAGAAAAGTTGGTAAAGCCAGCCGCTCTTGATATGGTTTACACCATTATTGGAGATACTGCAATGAGAAAAATTGAAACTATTCCACTGTCGGATAATACGATCAACCCACAAATTAAAGAGATGTAGGGAGACAAATAAATAAATAAATAAATAAATAAATAAATAAATAGATAAAAAAAATAGTGGCTGCCATCAAGGAGTGCGGAAATTCAGCCTATAGTTGGATGAATCAACCGACATCAGTGACAATGCTCAGCTCTTGGTATATGCACAGTACTAAGGAAAGAGTGACATTGAAGAGGACTTCCTGTTCCGTAAACGAATGGAGACGACAACAACGGGTGAATACCTATTCAAATTGGTTGGCAGTTTCATAAAAGAAGAA
>NC_134799.1:52254368-52261868 GCF_046742065.1 Oratosquilla oratoria
AAGGAAAGAAGGATGAAATGACAAGAAGGAAAAAGGGAAAAAGGAAATGAAGGCAAGGGGGAAGAGAGGACGGAAGGAAGAAAACGAGAGGAAAGAGACAAAGAGGAAAGGAAGCATGAAATAAATAAAGGAAGGAAAGACAGAAAGGAGTAAGAAAAAGTAAAAGGAGGATGCAAAGAGACAGAGGAAGTGAGGACTGAGGGACGGAGGAAGTGAGGGATGTAGTTAAAGAACTAAGATCGAAAGAAAGAATAAAAGAAAGAAAAAAAAACAGAAGGAATAAAGGACAGAAAGTGCGAGTGTTAGTACTCAAGATGGTGGTGGTGGTGGTGGTGGTGGTGGTGGTGGTGGTGGTGGTGGTGGTGGTGGTGGTGGTGGTGGTGGTGGTGGTGGTGGTGGTGGTGGTGGTGGTGGTGGTAGTGGTGGTGGTGGTAGTGGTGGTGGTGGTGGTGGTGGTGGTGGTGACAGTTCTGAGGATGAAAATGGTGTGGTGGTGAATTTAAAGGTGGAAGTGATGCTGTTCGTGAAAGTATCATGGTCCTAATCAGAGAAGACCTCAAGACAATGGGGAATAAGAAAAATCGAGGAGACTGAAGAGAGCTTTAGAAAAGATAGCTAAAGCGATTGCTCATCAAAAGGGGCAGAGAAATAGCTAAAGTACTGCAGCTGGGTGTAACTATCTATCTATCTATATACCAAAAGGATTATTCATCCTTATAAGGAAGGTAGCCCACCAAAGCTTATACTCACCCCACCGAACCCGCTCTAATCCGTCACCCTTTTGTTTCCCCCCTTTAATTTAGCTCCTCGTGGATGAGGAGTCATCCACGTCCCTCGCCCACTGCCAGAGTCAGAGGCAATGCAGCAAGACGGAGCACAGCCATAGAAGGTCCGACCGCTTCAGTTATGCGGCGACCCTCCTGGACTGAAGACGGAGACAAAAAGAAACTCATGGCCGAAAGAAGGAAAGGGAAAGCATATGAAAGGAAGAACATTTGGTCGAGGGAAGGATAAAGGAAGCATTTGATAGGAAGCTCGTGATATAAACCACGGAAAGTTGAGGTGCTAAACCAAGAGAAGTTTCAATGCTTTCAAAGGTGTCACGTTTACTCTACTTATCATCACTAATGATTTTAAATCACCCAAACGTTGTATTTTGGCTTAAGGGACACCAAATAAAATTTTACTACTAATGATGCGGTCTTTAAACTTTAAAATCTTAATCATTATCAGCTAATGTATATATAGCCTTAGTGATCCACATTTGAAATAAATTGTTTATATGTAACTTACAAGTTTCATATGCAGCGATGATTAGTTGAAAAATTTATTGACCTTTAAAATTGGTGAAACTTGCTACCGGTCTTAAAGACTTCAAAGTGAATTGTCATCATGAAAATTGGGGAAAAAAATCGCCCTAACACCCAGATAGATTTTCATTGCAAATATAAATATCGAGATATATGGTGAACCAATCTCTATCATAGGATGGAGCTGCAGATTTTATTTATCTATTTATTTACTTATTTATTCGTTTATCTATTTATTTATTTATTTATTTATCTATTTATTTATTTATTTATCTATCTATTTATTTATTTGTTTATTTATTTACTTATTTATTTCTTTATCTATTTATTTATTTATTTATTTATTTATCTATATATTTATTTATTCTATTATCTTTTTGTTTATCTATTTATTTATTTATTTATATATCTATTTCTTTATCTATTTATTTTTTTATTGGAGTTGGTGCCCCAAGATTTTGATAGGCCGTGGATGCCAAGTCTTATGTTCTCATGAAGCTTCCTTCGGAAGACATCTGTAAGTGTGTGTGTGTGTGTGTGTGTGTGTGTGTGTGTGTGTGTGTGTGTGTGTGTGTGTGTGTGTGTGTGTGTGTGTGTGTGTGTGTGTGTGTGTGTGTGTGTGTGTGTGTGTGTGTGTGTGTGTGTGTGTGTGTGTGTGTGTGTGTGTGTGTGTGTGTGTGTGTGTGTGTGTGTGTGTGTGTGTTGTGTGTGTGTGTGTGTGTGTGTGTGTGTGTGTGTGTGTGTGTGTGTGTGTGTGTGTGTCTGTGTGTGTGTGTGTGTGTGTGTGTGTGTGTGTGTGTGTGTGTGTATGTGTGTGCGTGTGTGTGTGTGTATGTGTGTGTGTGTGTGTGTGTGTGTGTGTGTGTGTGTGTGTGTGTGTGTGTGTGTGTGTGTGTGTGTGTGTGTGTGTGTGTGTGTGTGTGTGTGTGTGTGTGTGTGTGTGTTTATGTGTGTGTGTATGTGAGTGAGTGCGTGTGTATTTATTTACCTAGTTGTATTTACCTACTTGTATTCTACTGGAAGAGAGCAATGCTCGTAGTAACCCGCCTTTGTATCTTTCAGCATCAAGGTTGTTCTTATATTCTTGTATATTTTTTGCACTCACTGTTTCCTCATCCAATATATTCCAGAGATCCACCACTCTGTGTTTGAAACTATTATTTTTCACATCTCTTCTATAACTATCCTTTTTAAGTTTCTCTTCAAGTTCTCATATTCTTCTTTTATCCCACTTTACTAAATCATCTCTATCGAGGATTTCCACCTCTTTCATAATTCTGTAGATGGTCAGTAGATCTCGTCTTTCTCTTCTTTGTACAAGGGTTGCAGTTCGAGTTTGGACAATCTTTGTTCGTATGTCAGTTTGGAGTGTTGGTGCCATCTTTGCCGCTGCTCTTTGAATTCTTTCTAAATTATTTATATTCTTTTTAGTACTGGGTGTCCATAGTGTCACAGCATACTCCAGTCTTGGTCTTATCAATGTAACTAATATTTTCTTTATCATTTCTTCATCCAAGTAGTCAAAAGCCAATTTCATTGATCATAGTAAATTGAAGATTTCTCCCACTATTTTGTTGATATGTTTGTCAAGTGCCATGTCATTGCTGATAATTACTCCTAGGTCCCTTTCCGAGTTAACTTTTTTAACTTCCTTTGTACCAAATTTATATTGTTTCGATATTCTATTTTTACTTTTTCAAATTCCATTATACTACATTTCTTGATGTTAAAGTTCACTTCACACTCCATTCCCAGACTTTATCCAGGTCTTTTTGTAGTGATTTACAATCTTCCTCTGTACTTACTCTCTTTAGTAGTTATGCATCATCTGCAAAGAAGTTAATATAACATGTTACACCTTTATCCATGTCATTTATATATATGACAAACATTATCGAAGCCAATACAGAACCTTGTGGGACTCCACTTATCATTTCTTCCCAGATCGAGTTCCTGTCTCTAAGTACCACTGTCATTTTTCTCCCGTTAAGGAAATCTTCCATCCATTCCAATAACTTTCCTTGTACTCCACCTATTATTTCAAATTTTCTTAGTAGTGTGTGTGTGTGTGTGTGTGTGTGTGTGTGTGTGTGTGTGTGTGTGTGTGTGTGTGTGTGTGTGTGTGTGTGTGTGTGTGTGTGTGTGTGTGTGTGTGTGCGTGTGTGTGTGCGTGTGTGTGTGTGTGTGTGTGTGTGTGTGTGTGTGTGTGTGTGTGTGTGTGTGTGTGTGTGTGTGTGTGTGTGTGTGTGTGTGTGTGTGTGTGTGTGTGTGTGTGTGTGTGTGTGGTTGATTGTATAAGATTATAACTATTATATACCAATAATATCTGTTTTCGGTGACACTGATCATTTACCCCTGGGACAACAATTGATGTTAATGTAAGGAATATTTTGTTTATATCTAGATTGTCAGGTAGAGAGTTATCACTATATTACGTAGTTACACATTTGTTCTTAAGGAATTGCAGAAATATTTGTTCTTGCCTGAGTCAGGTAATTTTCATACTCATGCTTATGTACCTTTCATAATATATCAGGATTTTTTGCATATACTAACGAGTCATTTTACATTCACGGAAGGATTAAATAACGAACGACTTTCCCTCAAGAAGTGATGCAGAAATTATCAAACTTCAACTCGAGGTGACTCCGCAGTCGCGTCTGCCTCCCACACAACAATTGCGCACCTCAAACCAGTAACACACCTGAGCTTATTGCCATTCACCTGAATGTCATTCGCTTCGTTAGAAGAGCTTAAGTGTTCTGTTTCAGAGATTTCTTTCGTTCACATATTTGTGTATTCAAATTCAATCAAGAGGATTTTCACTTCCAAAGGGAACTTAATCATCATCACATTTTCTCTAGAATCCATCACGAACCTAACCCATCATAGCTGCTCTCCACCAAGTGCTTAGAATTAAATTCTGCAAGCAATATGGTGAGCTATTCATGGAAAATTATACTGACGAAAACTGAAGGTCATCACATGAACTGATACGAAACGGATGTTGTAATGAGGAATTGCATAAAGACCACCAAAACCTCTTCTCCCTCTCATCCCAGGTCCTAATCCTTCCCATCTTCTATACCCATAACCCCTCATCTAACCCCTTCTTTTGTAGCCATCCCCATCCCCATCCCCATCCCCATCCCCATCCCCATCCCCATCCCCATCCCCATCCCCATCCCCATCCCCATCCCCATCCCCATCCCCATCCCCATCCCCATCCCCATCCCCATCCCCATCCCCATCCCCATCCCCATCCCCATCCCCATCCCCATCCCCATCCCCATCCCCATCCCCATCCCCATCCCCATCCCCATCCCCATCCCCATCCCCATCCCCATACCCATTTCCATCCAGATTTACACCGAAATCCTCATTTCCATCTCCATTCTTAACTGCACCCCCGTCCTGATCCCCATCTCGGTCTCTACACCCATTCCCATAGTTATCCCCATCCCCATTATTAGATACCTCCTCCGTTTGTAACAGACTTATCCCCACAGGAGAACCTTTTGCCCAGTCCCAGAGGATTTCCCAATCAATAGAGCTAGTTTCTTTGAATAAATCTTATTTCTCAGAGTCGCACTTCCTCCTTTCCTCCCTCCTGATTCCACAGAAGCCCCTCTGGAGGATGTCCACAAGGTACCTCTACTTCCCCTTTCTCTTTCCTTTCTCCATCCCTTCTACCTCTCCTTCCACGTCCTCTTCTCCTCCTCTTCCCCTTATCTTCCCTTTCTCCACCTCTTCTATTTTCCCATCTTCCTCTCCCTCTCCCTCTTCTCCAAAGTCACCTGCCCTTGGGAGGATGTCTTCAGAGAACCTAACCTTCCCCCTCTCCTTCCCTTTTCCGCCCCGTCCTCCTCTCCTTGCCAGTCCCTTTTTCCTACCCGTCCCCTTTCCTCTTCACCGAAAACCTCTGCTCTTTCCTTTACGGAAACGTATCAGTATCATAAATTATTATGCCTCTCTACTCACATTATCATGAGGTAGAGTTGAGGTTTAATTCGTAAAAATATCTATCACAGGAAAGATGTTTATGTGGATGAAGAAGAAAAAATCCCTCTAATAAATGTTTATCCCTCTTAACAATCTATGGCAGGAAGAGATCTCATACATAGGCAAACTTGCAGTGAGAAAGATTAATTGAGATTGTCTTTAGCTCTAAGACTGCGAGGAAGGAAAGGTAAGGAGGGAAGGGGGAATATTTAGTTGATCAAAGTCAGATGGTCCAGTGGAATATGGAAGGTTTATATTCTGACATAAGGATGCAAAGCTCATTCTACTCTTGTGACAAAATAATCTAAGTTTATCTTAGGAAAAGTTTCCGGGAAATGAATAAGATAACATAGTGGCAACTAAGAATTCTTTAAGTTAGTCACTTCATAAAGGAATTGCTACAAACTAGATTAGTATACTAGGTTTTGATCTGGTAAGTTAATAAAAAAAAGGAAATTAATTTGGTCACAGTTAAGAACTTCCTATCTTAACCACCTCATGCGTATGTGAGTGAGATTAATTATTCAGTTCAACTGACCGGCTGTGAGGAGCAGGATTGTGTACGTGGAAGATTCCTCTTGCAATGAGAACTAGTCGACTATTACCTCATATAAATCAACACCCCCACCAATGATATTGTAACCACCCTATCATCACAGACACCAACACAAAGACACTTATTATCCCAATACCATTTTCATTGTCACCATCACCAAAATACCGCCTTCACCATCACCACAATTATCACAAAAGCCATATACAAAGTCACTGCCATAGCCACTGCCGCCACCACCGTCACGAACAGTGTTACTCCATGACTTACTGACGAAGAGAAACGACGTCATAAAAAGCATTACAGCGTTCAGCTATCGGGGCCTGAAGGTTAGGGGAGGTCATAGGGCGTGCGACTTTTGTCGCTTTTGACTATAGCTTCACTTTTATAGTGTCACTGCCACCACCCCCTCTTTTTCCCAAGCTTACTTCTTTGTCTGGTTCCCAAATAGGTTAGAGTCACTGAACAAAATAAGTACCCAGGCACTATATCGGGGTTGCACGCCCAAACATGGCTGAGAAATGCACGACAGATAATTACGGCACCACTGTATTTTACATATTTCTAGAAGCCGAACAAAATAAGAAAAATGCAAGGAGGTAAGTATTTAATTTAGTATATGTTTATTTCCACAATTACAAAATATCTCTTGTGAACAATTACAAAAACCGGCATATATCACTGCAGCTCACCTCTCTGTTCAGGTGGGCAACGCCGATATAGCTCTGGGTACGGTGACCCTAGGGTATTTACTTTGGTCGGTGACTGTACCTCATCCTGACCATATCTATGAGTGTCTTCTCTTCCGCTGACTCGTCGTGGATGGTCATCACATATCCAGTTCAACTCTTTAACATAAATAGAATACGCTGGCATTAGCAAGAGGCTCATGAGCAGGTGGTCATGAGTTCGATTCCCGAAACCTATGTCGCGTAGGTTCCCTACAGGACTGGCCAGCCGGTTGATAGTGATCTTAGAGTGTGAGGATCAGACCTTTATTTGGCAAAAACGTAAAGCGTTAACCAAAATTTATTATGACATGGTTTTCATCGACTACATGAAGAAGATTTCTAGTGCCGGCTATATATATTTCACTATAATATCTCAATGTTATTCAACTGAGAATAGACTCATAGACTAGAAATATTTTTCGAAGCATAATCTATTCATCCTGGACTAGCCACAAAAGAACATTCAATTTTAATACAGGGAATGAATAGATCAGTTATCACGTGAGCCTTTGCAGGTTTTCGGAAAATATCAAGCTTCTCTAATTTGACTTGATTACAAAGGATTACAAAGAAAGACCTTTTGGTCCATAAATAGATCAGATGCGGGAAAAAAGTAGAAAAAATAAATATATAGATAATGATAAAGAATAAACAAACAGAAAAATAATAATAATTTATAATAAACGGATAGATAATAAAAATAAACATAAATAATAATAAATAGATAAATAAAATGAAATAAAACCAATGGCATAAACGGACAAATTATGAAAAATAAACATAAATAATAATGAATAGATAAATAAAATAAAATAAAATAAATGGCAGTCATCACAGCACATTACTTAAGTGCTTATCTGAATAAAACTTAAAATTTCGAAATGTACTACATTGCACTGCCTCT
>NC_134799.1:52269368-52276868 GCF_046742065.1 Oratosquilla oratoria
AAAATTGAGGTCTGAGGCTGCGATGAATCGATTCCTCAGGTCTTGTAGTTCATCGATATCTTTTAATTGTACGAAGATATCATCCACGTATCTACAGTATAATGAGGGTCGAGCTGTTGCGAGGACCTCGGTTTCAATGGTACCCATATAAAAGTTGGCAAATAAGACACCGAGAGGGCTTCCCATTGCTACACCGTCGATCTGCTTGTAAAGCTGTCCACTGGGAGAGGTGAAGGGGGCCTCTTTTGTACAAATTTCGAGTAGTTTTTTCAAGGTGTTTTCTGGGATGTCAAGAGGCTTTGTGCCATTGCTGTGGTACACTCGTTTTAAGATGAAATCGATGGTCTTATTTATTGGGACGTGGGTAAAGAGACTTTCCACATCCAGCGATGCGATGGAGGCATCTTCTACTGGAGGAGCATCCCTTAAGATTTCCAGGAAATCAGAGGCTGAAGTAAGTGTGTATGTGCTTGGGACGTAAGGAGTGAGAAGCTCATTTAGTTTCTTTGCTATGGGATATGTGGCGGTAGGTATTTGTGAAATGATGGGTCTTATGGGATTGCCTTCTTTGTGTGTCTTGATGTTGCCAAAGGCATATCCTGGTGTGTACTCGCCAGTGAGCTTCGGGAATCTTTGGCTTCCGGCTTTTGCGTGGATACTTGAGATGAGGTTGTTCAGTTTCTTTTTAATGGCCTCGGTTGGGTTGCGTGTTATCTTCATGAATTTGGTGGTGTCATTGAATATGGTGTTCATCTTTTGGATATACTCTTCTTTGCTGATGATAACATAGGCGGCGGTCTTATCAGCCCGTCTGATGGTAATGTCTGGGTTCTCGCGTAGTTGCTTTGCGGCGATGTGATGGTATTTATTAATCAGCTTACTATGGTAAGTTCCTCGGGTTTTTCCAGCTTCAGCAAGAAGGGATGGTTGAAGATCTGGGTTAGTGCTAACTTGTCCAGTCTGTTCAAGTTGTTGAATATCATCGAGGAGGACTTCTATCTCAAGTCGCTTTCGGTGTGGTTGTGGCTTCGAGAGGAAGTGGCAGTTGAGTCCCATATTTAACAGTTCTTCTTGATCTTTTGTGGGGACGTAGTTGGTGAGATTCACATAGCCCGCTGGAGGCCGGGGAAGTTTTATGTTACCCCCATATAGCTTGGTTAGTTTTTTCACCATACCGCTTTCCACTCCTTTGCGGTGTTGATCGTAGATTGCTTGTAGTTTGATGTTAATCTCTTTTTTAAAGGTCAGTTGGAGCTTTTGTTTCGTTCCATTTCTTCTCTAGATTTCTCACTTCCTCTAGCTGAGTGTGTATTATCTCCCTTTTCTCTTCTATTTGACGCTCAACTAGTTCTCTCCGGAACTTGTGAGTGAACTTTTCATTTCTGGCTTTCTCGTCGTGAAGTTTTATTTTTGTGTAGCCAGGTAGGATATTTTCTTGCAGGCAGACGAGGTTAAATGCTATTGAAGATTCATTTTTGATTATCTTCTTGCGTATAGTCTCTATACGACGAATAGTTGACTTATCATTTTCTGTAAGTCTGTTTAGGAGATCTCTTATATTGGCCGACGTTTCGGAACTCTCTTGTTCCATCTTCTAGGGCGATATGATGTGTCAAGTTTTCTGTGTAGGTTATATATGGGATGTACGGATCATGGACACTGTGTCGAGGAAAAGTTGGATGCTCATTGGTGGATGGTAGCCAATGAGCGTGCGTTGTTTTCACTCGCGGGGGGGTGGTCTCTCCCAGTGGGCGAAGCGATGGGGTTCGTTGGTCGCTTAGCACTTAGTCTTTTGCTAGATGGCAAGACCCGTAGGTCTTCCACCTGGATGTTGATTGATGGCTGCTTTGCTTGAATGTAGAGTGCTTCAAGGAGTAGCAACCTTCGTGGATCTCTTTCTCTGTCAATGATTGTTGTGTTGTGGTCCAGATCTTTTCTTGTTAGTGGTCTGTTGAGTTTGGTAGTATGGTGGGACTTTATGGATCCGTTACTCAAATGGCATGTCAGGCGTCTTGTAAGCTTAGTGGTTGTCATACCAATGTAAGAATGAGGTCCACACTCCTCACTATTGCAGCTATATTGGTATACAACACGGTCTTCTTGTAGCTCTGTTTTCGTTGTGTTGGGGCGATTACGTATCATTAGTTGGGATGTCTTCTTTGTCTTGTAATATATGATGATCTGGATGTGTTTTGCTGGGTCGGTGGGTAGTACATTCTTGTGAATAATGTCCTTTATGATCTTCTCGTCTGCTTTGTATTCTGTGGACATATGGCTTTTGTAGTAGATTTTTATAGGTTTCTTTTCGCTTGTGGTGTTTCTGTCTTCGTCGGTGTACCATTTGTTTAAATGTGTTTGTATTGCTTGTGATACATCTGAGTTTGCGTATCCATTGTTGATAAGTACTTGTGTGATTCTCTCCAGTTCTTGGTGGGTTTGTGTCCAGGTGGAGCAATGCGAGAGGGCCCTTCTAACGTAAGCGCCGATGGTGGATTGTAGGTAGCGCTTCGGGCACTCGCTATTTCCGTTTAAGCAGAGTCCAGTGCTTGTCGGTTTGGTGTATACTGTAGTTACGAAGCCTGTATTTCGAGCGGTGACGAGGACATCAAGGAAGGGGAGGCATCCATTATTTTCTTCCTCGTAAGTAAAATTGAGGTCTGAGGCTGCGATGAATCGATTCCTCAGGTCTTGTAGTTCATCGATATCTTTTAATTGTACGAAGATATCATCCACGTATCTACAGTATAATGAGGGTCGAGCTGTTGCGAGGACCTCGGTTTCAATGGTACCCATATAAAAGTTGGCAAATAAGACACCGAGAGGGCTTCCCATTGCTACACCGTCGATCTGCTTGTAAAGCTGTCCACTGGGAGAGGTGAAGGGGGCCTCTTTTGTACAAATTTCGAGTAGTTTTTTCAAGGTGTTTTCTGGGATGTCAAGAGGCTTTGTGCCATTGCTGTGGTACACTCGTTTTAAGATGAAATCGATGGTCTTATTTATTGGGACGTGGGTAAAGAGACTTTCCACATCCAGCGATGCGATGGAGGCATCTTCTACTGGAGGAGCATCCCTTAAGATTTCCAGGAAATCAGAGGCTGAAGTAAGTGTGTATGTGCTTGGGACGTAAGGAGTGAGAAGCTCATTTAGTTTCTTTGCTATGGGATATGTGGCGGTAGGTATTTGTGAAATGATGGGTCTTATGGGATTGCCTTCTTTGTGTGTCTTGATGTTGCCAAAGGCATATCCTGGTGTGTACTCGCCAGTGAGCTTCGGGAATCTTTGGCTTCCGGCTTTTGCGTGGATACTTGAGATGAGGTTGTTCAGTTTCTTTTTAATGGCCTCGGTTGGGTTGCGTGTTATCTTCATGAATTTGGTGGTGTCATTGAATATGGTGTTCATCTTTTGGATATACTCTTCTTTGCTGATGATAACATAGGCGGCGGTCTTATCAGCCCGTCTGATGGTAATGTCTGGGTTCTCGCGTAGTTGCTTTGCGGCGATGTGATGGTATTTATTAATCAGCTTACTATGGTAAGTTCCTCGGGTTTTTCCAGCTTCAGCAAGAAGGGATGGTTGAAGATCTGGGTTAGTGCTAACTTGTCCAGTCTGTTCAAGTTGTTGAATATCATCGAGGAGGACTTCTATCTCAAGTCGCTTTCGGTGTGGTTGTGGCTTCGAGAGGAAGTGGCAGTTGAGTCCCATATTTAACAGTTCTTCTTGATCTTTTGTGGGGACGTAGTTGGTGAGATTCACATAGCCCGCTGGAGGCCGGGGAAGTTTTATGTTACCCCCATATAGCTTGGTTAGTTTTTTTCACCATACCGCTTTCCACTCCTTTGCGGTGTTGATCGTAGATTGCTTGTAGTTTGATGTTAATCTCTTTTTTAAGGTCAGTTGGAGCTTTTGTTTCGTTCCATTTCTTCTCTAGATTTCTCACTTCCTCTAGCTGAGTGTGTATTATCTCCCTTTTCTCTTCTATTTGACGCTCAACTAGTTCTCTCCGGAACTTGTGAGTGAACTTTTCATTTCTGGCTTTCTCGTCGTGAAGTTTTATTTTTGTGTAGCCAGGTAGGATATTTTCTTGCAGGCAGACGAGGTTAAATGCTATTGAAGATTCATTTTTGATTATCTTCTTGCGTATAGTCTCTATACGACGAATAGTTGACTTATCATTTTCTGTAAGTCTGTTTAGGAGATCTCTTATATTGGCCGACGTTTCGGAACTCTCTTGTTCCATCTTCTAGGGCGATATGATGTGTCAAGTTTTCTGTGTAGGTTATATATGGGATGTACGGATCATGGACACTGTGTCGAGGAAAAGTTGGATGCTCATTGGTGGATGGTAGCCAATGAGCGTGCGTTGTTTTCACTCGCGGGGGGGTGGTCTCTCCCAGTGGGCGAAGCGATGGGGTTCGTTGGTCGCTTAGCACTTAGTCTTTTGCTAGATGGCAAGACCCGTAGGTCTTCCACCTGGATGTTGATTGATGGCTGCTTTGCTTGAATGTAGAGTGCTTCAAGGAGTAGCAACCTTCGTGGATCTCTTTCTCTGTCAATGATTGTTGTGTTGTGGTCCAGATCTTTTCTTGTTAGTGGTCTGTTGAGTTTGGTAGTATGGTGGGACTTTATGGATCCGTTACTCAAATGGCATGTCAGGCGTCTTGTAAGCTTAGTGGTTGTCATACCAATGTAAGAATGAGGTCCACACTCCTCACTATTGCAGCTATATTGGTATACAACACGGTCTTCTTGTAGCTCTGTTTTCGTTGTGTTGGGGCGATTACGTATCATTAGTTGGGATGTCTTCTTTGTCTTGTAATATATGATGATCTGGATGTGTTTTGCTGGGTCGGTGGGTAGTACATTCTTGTGAATAATGTCCTTTATGATCTTCTCGTCTGCTTTGTATTCTGTGGACATATGGCTTTTGTAGTAGATTTTTATAGGTTTCTTTTCGCTTGTGGTGTTTCTGTCTTCGTCGGTGTACCATTTGTTTAAATGTGTTTGTATTGCTTGTGATACATCTGAGTTTGCGTATCCATTGTTGATAAGTACTTGTGTGATTCTCTCCAGTTCTTGGTGGGTTTGTGTCCAGGTGGAGCAATGCGAGAGGGCCCTTCTAACGTAAGCGCCGATGGTGGATTGTAGGTAGCGCTTCGGGCACTCGCTATTTCCGTTTAAGCAGAGTCCAGTGCTTGTCGGTTTGGTGTATACTGTAGTTACGAAGCCTGTATTTCGAGCGGTGACGAGGACATCAAGGAAGGGGAGGCATCCATTATTTTCTTCCTCGTAAGTAAAATTGAGGTCTGAGGCTGCGATGAATCGATTCCTCAGGTCTTGTAGTTCATCGATATCTTTTAATTGTACGAAGATATCATCCACGTATCTACAGTATAATGAGGGTCGAGCTGTTGCGAGGACCTCGGTTTCAATGGTACCCATATAAAAGTTGGCAAATAAGACACCGAGAGGGCTTCCCATTGCTACAACCGTCGATCTGCTTGTAAAGCTGTCCACTGGGAGAGGTGAAGGGGGCCTCTTTTGTACAAATTTCGAGTAGTTTTTTCAAGGTGTTTTCTGGGATGTCAAGAGGCTTTGTGCCATTGCTGTGGTACACTCGTTTTAAGATGAAATCGATGGTCTTATTTATTGGGACGTGGGTAAAGAGACTTTCCACATCCAGCGATGCGATGGAGGCATCTTCTACTGGAGGAGCATCCCTTAAGATTTCCAGGAAATCAGAGGCTGAAGTAAGTGTGTATGTGCTTGGGACGTAAGGAGTGAGAAGCTCATTTAGTTTCTTTGCTATGGGATATGTGGCGGTAGGTATTTGTGAAATGATGGGTCTTATGGGATTGCCTTCTTTGTGTGTCTTGATGTTGCCAAAGGCATATCCTGGTGTGTACTCGCCAGTGAGCTTCGGGAATCTTTGGCTTCCGGCTTTTGCGTGGATACTTGAGATGAGGTTGTTCAGTTTCTTTTTAATGGCCTCGGTTGGGTTGCGTGTTATCTTCATGAATTTGGTGGTGTCATTGAATATGGTGTTCATCTTTTGGATATACTCTTCTTTGCTGATGATAACATAGGCGGCGGTCTTATCAGCCCGTCTGATGGTAATGTCTGGGTTCTCGCGTAGTTGCTTTGCGGCGATGTGATGGTATTTATTAATCAGCTTACTATGGTAAGTTCCTCGGGTTTTTCCAGCTTCAGCAAGAAGGGATGGTTGAAGATCTGGGTTAGTGCTAACTTGTCCAGTCTGTTCAAGTTGTTGAATATCATCGAGGAGGACTTCTATCTCAAGTCGCTTTCGGTGTGGTTGTGGCTTCGAGAGGAAGTGGCAGTTGAGTCCCATATTTAACAGTTCTTCTTGATCTTTTGTGGGGACGTAGTTGGTGAGATTCACATAGCCCGCTGGAGGCCGGGGAAGTTTTATGTTACCCCCATATAGCTTGGTTAGTTTTTTCACCATACCGCTTTCCACTCCTTTGCGGTGTTGATCGTAGATTGCTTGTAGTTTGATGTTAATCTCTTTTTTAAGGTCAGTTGGAGCTTTTGTTTCGTTCCATTTCTTCTCTAGATTTCTCACTTCCTCTAGCTGAGTGTGTATTATCTCCCTTTTCTCTTCTATTTGACGCTCAACTAGTTCTCTCCGGAACTTGTGAGTGAACTTTTCATTTCTGGCTTTCTCGTCGTGAAGTTTATTTTTTGTGTAGCCAGGTAGGATATTTTCTTGCAGGCAGACGAGGTTAAATGCTATTGAAGATTCATTTTTGATTATCTTCTTGCGTATAGTCTCTATACGACGAATAGTTGACTTATCATTTTCTGTAAGTCTGTTTAGGAGATCTCTTATATTGGCCGACGTTTCGGAACTCTCTTGTTCCATCTTCTAGGGCGATATGATGTGTCAAGTTTTCTGTGTAGGTTATATATGGGATGTACGGATCATGGACACTGTGTCGAGGAAAAGTTGGATGCTCATTGGTGGATGGTAGCCAATGAGCGTGCGTTGTTTTCACTCGCGGGGGGGTGGTCTCTCCCAGTGGGCGAAGCGATGGGGTTCGTTGGTCGCTTAGCACTTAGTCTTTTGCTAGATGGCAAGACCCGTAGGTCTTCCACCTGGATGTTGATTGATGGCTGCTTTGCTTGAATGTAGAGTGCTTCAAGGAGTAGCAACCTTCGTGGATCTCTTTCTCTGTCAATGATTGTTTGTGTTGTGGTCCAGATCTTTTCTTGTTAGTGGTCTGGATGTGGAAAGTCTCTTTACCCACGTCCCAATAAATAAGACCATCGAATTAATCCTAAAACCAATGTACCACAGCAACGGTACAAAGCCTCTTGACACCCCGGAAAACACCTTGAAAAAAATTACTGAAAATCTGTACGAAAGAGGCCCTCTTCACCTTTCCTAACAGACAGCTGTACAAACAAATCGACGGTGTAGCAATGGGCAGCCCTCTCGGTGTCTTATTTGCCAACTTTTATATGGGTACCATTGAAACC
>NC_134799.1:52281868-52294368 GCF_046742065.1 Oratosquilla oratoria
AATCGAAGTAGCGTACATCGCTTAAAAACCTTGCAATAATTATAGGGAAGGATTTATTAAATTATCAAAGTTGACTAGCGACTTTGTTCGAGGTGAAGCAGAGTGAAGGAAGGACGGAGATAGGGGAGGAACGGGGTAAGGAAAATGAAGTATATAAGCTGTAAATATTTTCTTAGTGTATACTTTGAGGAAGTCCTTTAAGGACGAAAGGTCAGTAATAAAACTCCTACTTTTTATTTTATTTTTATTTTTTGCGTTTACCTCACCACCCTTTCCACTCATTCTGTCATACATATTTCAACATTATATTTATAAATTAATTCGTTTATTTATTGATTCACTTATCTATTTATTCATTCGTTTATCTAATTCTATCTTTAGGAGGGACAGGCAGATGAGCCTTTCACTGCTGTGATATATATAGGCATACATATATATAGACGTAAATGAAAACATGCGTGCATGTATATGTGCGTGATCGTGCGTGTTCGTATGTATGTAAGTTTATGTGTGTTTGTGTGTTCGGCATACACGTCCAATCCAAGTAACCCACCTATAACTATTCCACGTGCTAACAATCAAAAAATTTTCATGTCTCAGTTTGCCGCACATATTTAAATTTGGACACGGTCGTTCCTCTAGTTTCTTTGATTCATCATAAGAAAATCAGCAACATAAAAAAAAGGGGTAACACCAGAAACCTTTTTTTTTCAGAATTTTAACAAAGGAAATTCTTTTCGAAAACGCAAACCTAACAAGTATTTTGAGAAACGCTTCCAAAGAGGGTCTGCGTAAGCCATACGTTTCAAATATTTTTTGTCCTGAGACAGTTCAGAAAGTCATTAATTGAAAGAATCCAGGTAAAGGCATACATTAGAAGCAGAGGAAGATTCGCCGTGTAATTTGAGCGAATAGCAAGATCAAGGCAAAATGATAAGATGCGATTAGGAAAAGAGAAAGAGAGTGTTGAAACTAGAGCTGTTAAAAAAAATCATATTTTCATACGTTACTGTACCTTTTCCCATGCTTTTTGACCTGAAAATGCCAAAAATTACATTCATTATTATCTAGGATATATAGAAGCATTTTCGCATGAAGGCTGAATTTTTTGCCATCCATCTTACTAAAAGGGCTAATTTTGAATCATTTCTAAGCATTTTTTATGGTATAATTTTTCATCTATCCAAGATAGAGCAAAAAATTAGGTACCAAGTTAAAGAACAGAATCCACTCTATAAATAGCAACCGTAGATTTTAAAAGATATGAAATTGTTGAAAATCATAACTGTTTTGCTAATCTGGAGACATGGTTTTTGTATGAATGTTTGAACTTTAAGTGAATTTAGACCAAAAATCATACATAATTTCAGCATTTAATTTAATTTTTCAGAAATACAGAGACCTGTTAATGATGTTGGGCAATACTAAACAATACAAAAGTATGGCCAGTACAGAGACTTGATCGAAATCCAGAAATCTATCCACGCAATACTTCAGAATGGCATTAAACAAGAAGCTACGAGGACGCACAGTTGATGTCTCAGGACCTCCATCTGTAATCCACAAACAAGCATAAAGTCGGCCGTCCACCAGATCTCTCACTGAAACCTTCCTGGTCGGATACCCTTCAGCTTGCATCAATGGTTCCCAGCTTCCCATCAACAGACAAGTATTCCAGTACTTCCTTTATCTCCAAAATTTACCAGAAAATACAGGGAAACCCATGGTTCAAGACCTCGCCTGTGAAACGGTTGAAGCTGTCATCTCATTCTGACAGATAGCTAGAATCAAGACGATGACCAGACAGAGCTGTATGAAGCTCTTCGTGAAAATCCATAACAAACATAGAACACTGATAAAGAGCAAGTGTTCCTGGAGGAAAAAGGAGTACATTTGTCTTGGAATTGGACAGCTTGTTCGACACAGGAACTTCAAATGCTATCCAGGATATAGAGAGCAACAGACTTTTATCCAGGGAGAAGAAAGATGAGGACATCAGGTTCTACCAGGATCAGAGAATTGAGAGGAAAGGTCGCATGTCGGGTCATGACAAGATCTTTGAGACAAGATCCCAGCAACAAGTAGGCCGGACTGAGATGCAAATGCAGAGGCAAGAACAAGATAATCATACTTTCATACCTTTAGTAATCATACTTTTGAATATCAAAAGTTGGAAGTTTTACATGGTTACCACATTGTGTTATTTTGCAATTTTACATGCTTACCACATTGTATTATTTTGCAGTTTTGCATGTTTACCACATTGTATTATTCTACAGCTGTAGCAGAACAAGAGCTGACTACAAGGAAATTGCTGAGCTCACAGTGATTGTTCTTGGAGGCACACCTCCCCGTGTGATTCACTGGAGTCAACCAAGGGGCTATTCACCAGGCCAGATGGATGGCCAGGAACTTGTATTCTATAAAGATGCTGATGTTTTGTGACCAGCTTGAGTATGATGAAGAGACTGTTGCAAAGCTGGAACGACTCAACATCTTCCTGGCACTGTTCTACACACCAATGTGGATGATGTCAAAATCTGCTGCGAATGTTCCTGCGAATGATCTTCAGGTCATCCAGAACATGTTGAGGTACAAAAGATCAGACCCAGAGGTTGCTGAAGCAGTTCTTCAGAAGATGGAAAATCATACAAGTGGTACTTGACACAGGAGGTTGTGCCATTCGTTCTCTGAAACAGCATGCTGAGTGGCAAGCAGAAACAGGACATTACTGCTCAGCTGCATACCACTCATAATCCAGACAGCTTCAGAAGGAGAAAACCTGTGTTTCAGAAGGTGACAGCCAAGACCACACTAGTAGATCTCATTGATCTGGAATCCCACCTTCTATTAGAAATCCTCAGCATTGGACCTAACTGCCTCCTGGATCGGGTTGAATCATGGCCAGAGAAGGAGGACTACTAGAAAGCCTTGGAATATGTGAGAAACCTTAGAGTTGTGAATGA
Source organism: Oratosquilla oratoria (assembly GCF_046742065.1). Classification (NCBI taxonomy): domain Eukaryota; kingdom Metazoa; phylum Arthropoda; class Malacostraca; order Stomatopoda; family Squillidae; genus Oratosquilla; species Oratosquilla oratoria. Next base: position 52,284,835 of record NC_134799.1, read on the forward strand.
AATTGCTGAGCGAGGGATTAAGATGATGAGTGATTTTGCATTTGTCATCACCAGAAATCCCAAGGAGAGGGAATATCACCTCCATGCTGTAGAATACAACAGAAGCCGCTTCGAAAGCTTCAAGAAGCAAACATTTAACAAATAATTGTGTAACATCATTTTGATACATATAATCATGTATATTTTGGTAATTTCATTTGATGGTTTGACTTATTGTAGAATTACACTTTCCACTTTCTATATGTCAAATGTATGGAATTCTGTTTTTGTTTTTTGTTTTTTTTTTAATATGAATAGCATGCCATTTTTGTACGCTTTTAATCAAATTGTACACGTTCAAAAGAGCATTAAAAATATCTTAATTTGATCACTATTTTGTTGCTCTATCTTGCTCCATGCAAAAACCATGTCTCCAGGTTAATAAAAAAAAAAAAAAAGTCAAGATTTTCAACAATTTCGTATCTATTAAAAGTCACGTGAAAAAATTGTCAATTCTAACGGCTGATTCATATACAGTAGAACCTGCTCATTCAGTTGGTACCTAATTTGTTGCTCTACTTTAGATAGAAAAAAATTATATCACAAAATATGCTTAGAAATGCCTCAAAATTGGCCCTTTTGGTAATAAATTCACCCTCCATGCGGCAAACCTTTCATACATCCTAGATAATAAAGGGTGTATTTTTTTTTTTTTTTTGTCTTTTCAGGTCAAAAAGCATGGGAAAAAGTACAGTATCGTATGAAAATATGAAAAAAAAAATAGTTTTTGAACGGGACTAGTCGAGATGTTGGCAACAGTTAGTACCTTGATTTCAGTGTTGTATGTTTTAGATTTTGGTATGGTAATTGTAAGGCACTTTTCATTATATTTCATTTTGATTATTCATCTGTTTATTAATTCATTTATTCATTCAACTATCTATTACTCATATACCTACAGTATTTAATCATTTGTTTATTTATATATTTACTTATCTAATTACTTATATATTTATCTATTTATCTATCCAATCATTTATTTGTTTATTTATTTATTTATTTAAATATCTATTGATTTATTTGGTTATTCATAAATCCATATAATTATTCATTTTTTATTTAATAATTTATTTATTTACTTATTTATTTATTTCTATATATTTTTAAAAATTTACTTCCTGATTACGTATCCCCAACCCCTCACCCCAGAATCACCATTTTTGGGCTTGGGCTGCGAAGGTTTGGGGAAAAACTTTCAAAAAACAAAAACAAAACAAAAAAAGATAGTAAAAAAGGAATTAAGAAAGAAATTAAAAGAATGGAGAGCAGATTACAAAAAAGAACCCTAAATGTGCAATATACAGACAAATTTAAATATTTAGGAGCCCTTGTAACGGAAATAAATGAGATGGACATTGAAATAGATGAAAGCATTGCAGCAGGAAACGGATGCCACCATGTTTTCTCTACCATCATGAGAAGCAGAAAGGTTAGCAAGAAAACAAAAATGAGAACATACAACATTGTAATTAGACCAACAGCATTATATGGTTGTAAGACTTGGACATTGACCAAACAAAGAAAAAAGAAACCTTGAAGTCTTTGAAAACACCATTATTAGAAGAATTCTGGGCCCAGTGTATAATGCGGAATTGGGAGAATGGAGACGAATGCACAATAGGGAAATTAAAGAACAGACAGGACAATAAATGCTGCATAATATCGTAAGTGGGAGAAGGGTAAGATGGGCCGGTCACTGTGCCAGAATGGAGCCAACAAGATGGCAAAAAATGGTGATGGAGGGAAGTATGAGGGGTAGACTCCCCCAGGGAAGACCTAGGTACCGGTGGAGTGATGGAGTGGCGAATGACGTGGCCCGCATTAACCCTGACCTACAAAATTGGAAGGAAACAGCGGAGGACAGATTGGTCTGGAGAGGCATAGTGAAAGCGGTGAAAGGACTGCAGTCCTGATAGTCATTGGAGTAAGAGTAATATCAACCTATAATCATGGATATGGATACTACTAAAAACTATTAAAGCGAAACTTGCTAGTTTTAGGAATTTAGCATGCTTTGTACAATATTAGCTGGAGAACCCCAGGTGATTCCATTAAAATATATATATATATATATATATATATATATATATATATATATATATATATATATATAGAGAGAGAGAGAGAGAGAGAGAGAGAGAGAGAGAGTTTCAGTCTCTTTTCTCACACATCCTATACTTACGTATTGTTGTTCTTTAGGCTACTGGAGAAGACCGCTTCAGCTCTAGATAAAATCATCACTAGTTAAATTAAATAGTTTGTCGGTAGTTAGGGTATCACCGCCTTGATGTGATGAATCGCTTGGTAGAGTTCATAGAGTATGATAACACGCTGAGAATGTCAGAGCGATTGTCACTTCATTCACACGTTTTCCTTATCTTCTATTTTTATAAGATTCCTCTTGTCAGTTATTCTTCTTTGCAAACATTATAATTTTAATTGAAAGCTCAGTTCGAACTGATTTGCATCTTTGACATCTTGTTTCGCAAGGTCTGCGTTTTGGAAAAAAAAAATGGATTACGTGGAAGACCAAGATATCTTCTTTAGGAAAGGAATAAACTGGGGATGTTTAGCTTGGAAGTGGCTTATAGAGATAAGAAGAGGCTAAGACAGATATGCGAGAAATGCAAGGCAGCATTCAGATGTGGTGGAATTTGTGAAGAGTGAAGCAAGGAAGCACGAAGAGATGATAAGGGAAATGGATTTAATTCTGCATGACACTCTGGATTGAACACGGAACTTTCAAGAACTTTTTTCAGGCAATTTTATTCAATGTAAAAGGAACTTTACCTCAGCGTTTCCTAACATATTCCGACCTCGGCACCCGTTGGCATTAGGTATAGGTAGTCCTTCATCCTAACATCTGGTTTCAGGAACTACAGCTGCGACTTCACTACAAATAGCAAAGTTTTCCAGCATCCCCTGGATGTGCTACTACCCCAGGTTAAGACATACTGGTCTATGCCATACATGGTTGTGAGTGTGATGAAGCAATACTGAATCGCAAGAAAATCTGATGTTGTTTTTTACAAGACTGAAAATTCCCATGAATTACAGCATATCAGTAACAAACAAATACGGTCTCAAGTCCCAAAACTTAACGAATATCGTGCTAAACCCTCTCGCAGATAAGCTAACTGCTGGAATTTTGAATATATAGAGAAGTAGCTGAAGACTATACATTCATAAGCATCCTCACTTTTTTTTCTCGAATTAACCTTGTATATTATGGTAGCTTATCAGCGTTATAGTCTCCTGAACGAGATGTATAGCAAGCACCACGGGCAGCAAGCAATCGCAGGAGCTGGAGAAGAGCACAGAGGCAGAAGCAATAACGTAGGAATTAGTTCGACCAAGATGAAGTACGGAGGGGGAACGCAGCCTAAAGAAGATGGCATAGAACGTGGAGGTTTGATGTGCATAGGCAATTGTACACTTGAACGGGAGGACAAACAAGAACTAGCTTCAAGGAAAGTGGTGGTAGGGGTCCTGGAGGAGGTGAGGAGTAACAAAAAGGATTGGTGGTGGCTTTCAACGAGGTAGTGGAGGTAGAAATTGAGCTGGGGATGATGAACGTAGGGTTGAAAATAGGAAATAATAAGGAGAAAGGTGGAGGAAAATAAGGGGGAGTCGGAGTAAATTGAGGAGAAAGAGGAGGAGAAGAAGATAAAGGAGAGAGAGTAGGAGCAAGAGGATTATGAAAAAGAAAGGAAAGAGGCGAAAGAGGATAAGAAAATGGGAAGAGGAGATGGATATAAAGGTAGCGAACGATAGAATTGGAGGTAGAAGTGAAGAAGAGAAAGGGGAGTTATGAAAGTAAAGGGTGAGAGGGAAGAAGAGGAAGAGGAGGAATAGAAAAGGGAGGAGGACCAAGAAGAAGACGAGGAATAAGGAAGGAAAAGGAAAAGGACATGGATATTCAGTAGATGAAGAAAGATAAGGAAGAACAAGAAGAGGAGGAAGGGGAAGATAAAGAAGACAGAGAAAATCAGGGGGAGCAGAGGGAGTTGAAGGGGGAAATGAGAAAAGATAGAGGAAGATGAGAATTGGTGCAGGGAAAAGGGAAGTAGGAGGAGGAGAAGGATGACGAGGATGAAGAGGAGAGGATCAGGAGGCATTTGGATTTTAGAATGGTTCCTCTTTTGAAAGACCAGGACAGCAGAAAATAGGTAGAGGAACGAGGCTAAGTGGGGATGATAACGAGGCAAAGGAAGGCGATAAACACATGAATGTGTATCATATGCAAATGGCGCAACAGCGTTCCTCTTGTTCCAGATACGAACAAGTTAAACTCTTTGAATTCACAAAGGGTAAACTAATCCCAAAGCTGCTTCAATTTCTTTAGATTAAGTATATAAACCCTTTACCTAGCATTTCAGTTAACAAATGAATAAAACTGTTTCGTTTCTAAGACAAACATGTTGACATATTTGGATATTTATAGAACGGAAATAAGGTTGGATTTTCACACAGGGTATTGGAAAGAAATATGAGGAAATCCTTTGAAGTTCTATACATGAACACTAAATGTAAACAATAATGACAGAACAGATTCAAACGCGTATCAAAGCGGAGAAAGGTCTAATAATAGGTATAATTATGAAGGTGGTACATACGTTGGAATTTTCAATCATCTATGAGGTGACCTGATCTTGTATACAAGATCAGATGCTCTGTGGTTAGTCGATTTTCTGAGGAAGACCATGTTGGACCTAAAGTTAATAAAACGAATATTTTCATCCTTCACCTACTGACAGTTCATGAAATTAAAAAAGTTATAACTCTTCAATATTTATGTATATTTTTCCTCTATCACTGGTCACCCAACAACAGTTTTCCAATCCAGTACTATTCCTCCCCCCAAACGCAACACTTCTTAAGCAGTAATTAAACCAAAGTTGAGCTAAACAAATTTCCACAGTTGACAGAGATGAGAAGCCATTACAATTTTCTGTCTTCTAGCATCCCTTGGCAATAAATTCACTTGGATTTCTCTCCTTACATTTTAGTTTCCAGTCCTACTTTTTAGATCCTTTTGAGCTCCCACAGCTACAGAGAAGGTAGAAGTAAAGAGAGAGAGATCTTTCTCAAGGGAATAAAGAAGAAGGATCTCTTGTCGTCCATTGGGACGGGTTGGGGCCGATCCCTGGTTGTTCCAGAGGGACATTTTTTCCCCTCTCACTCTCCTCTGGTGTAGGACGTAGATGTAGAAAGTGAAACTAAGTGAGGGTACTTCTTTATTCATGTTTCACAAGAGATCTGCAACTTATTGTTCTCTATGTAATGATCCATATTTGTATTTTTACTTCACGTGGGACTAACGTATATCAATGTGTTTGCGTTAGCTGTAAGACAATATCCATGTAAACAGATCAACCACTGAGGTACCCTTTTTACTGGACAGTGATGTGTTTAAAGCCAGACGCGGGGAGGGTAGGCACTCGAGCGAAACGACATGGCGTCACAACGCTCCAGTGACGTAAAACCAACACGGGACGATCAGCATATATTCAAGAACTGGGAGTGATAGTGACTGTAAAAATGATCATGCAGATATTATAGATACCATAAAAGAAATACATACAAAATTATCATGGACAATTTCTAAATGAAATTCATAGTTCAGTAATATATATATATGCGTAAATAACCACTAGGAAAAAGTAAACTAACGAAGCAGAGCGCTTTCGTGTAATTACATCTTCTTTGTATCTGCACTGAAGATGTAATTACACGAAAGCGCTCTGCTTCGTTAGTTTACTTTTTCCTAGTGGTTATTTACGCATTTGTGAACACACGCTCCTAGTGTTTTTATTGCATATATATATATATATATATATATATATATATACATATATATATATACATAGATATAAATATATACATATATACATATTGGTGAAGCGTGGCAGGAGATTCTCTCTGAGGCATTTACCTGCCTATTAATGGCATATTAGAGAGAGAGAGAGAGAGAGAGAGAGAGAGAGAGAGAGAGAGAGAGAGAGAGTAAGGTCATTTATGCTTATAAACATTCCACAAAAGATTACAAAGGAGGAGCACTCCAAAAGGAGACCCCCAGTCCACAACCAGGTCGGATGTGAAGAAATTAAAATAATGATAAATGAATAGATAAATGAATAAATAAAAATAATAATAATATAAATAATAATAAATCAAATAAATTGGTATAGTTAAATAATAAACAAACAGACACATAATAACAAACAAATAAACAAATAATATAAAATAAATGGAAGGCATTACAGCATCTTGCTTAGGCGTTTACCTAAACGAATCTTTAAGCTTCGAACTAAGTTACATTGAACTGCCTCTGTAGGAAGTCTATTACATTAATTAACTACACGGTTGGCGAAGTTGTTTCTACCCACTTCCAAATTAAATCTATTTCCTGACAGTTTGAGACCAATTACTAATCCAACTTAATAGGCTACCACTTATTCCCTATGAAGCTAAAGTAAGTAGTCTTTCGTGTGGGATGGTATCAAAATATTTTTCAAAGTCTATATATACATTAAATATATATATATATATATATGTATATATATATATATATATATATATATATATATATATATTCATAATTCGAGATGCCTGTGTTGTAGAATTCGAGTAAGTTAGTCACGCAAGAACGTTTCTGTCTGAATCCATGCTGGCTGTCACTTATCAAACAGTTACTTTCTAAATGGTGTTCGATTGCATCTCTGATGATAGTTTTCATAATTTTTCTACGATTGAAGTCAAACTTATAGGCCTGTAGTTATTTGTTTTCTTTTTGTCATCTTTTTTTTTAGTATGGTAGCAACGTTAGTTAGCTTCCATTTTCTTGGGATATCGCTGGTTATGATAATTTCTAATGGAACAGGCGTTGCAGGTTTATAGGTCATGTATTTACAAACATAATACCTAAGGTGAGTGAGTTGTATAAGTTCGCTCTCCGCTTTTTGCGTTATGTTTGTAAACAGTGGCCGGAGGCCTGATTTTATTGCTAACGTGTATAATATTGTAACCTAAATGAGAAATGTAGATATTCGAGATTGCTTAAGTAAACAATATTGCATATACACTTGTAACAATGAATCTGATTGGTGAAAGGGTGGAGGAGAAAATTAAATTGGTTCACGATTGTAAGATCACGCTCTTTAGAGAGGATCTTAAAAATAAAGTTAAAAATCATTAGACTAAAGAAATCACTACGTCACTGCAAAGCTCACCTACGACATAACATTTGTGTTCTCGGAGGATTACTTGAGTGTACTTCAAAGAAGCTCATTATATAAGAATTAAAGGAAGAAAGGAAAGAACTTATCACAATTTTAATTCCCACTACTATACATAAGATGATACTGAAGAGGGGTCCCTAAGTGAATTATTGGAGGCAACAGGGCCTACACACTAAAATATGTGAAACAAAGACACTGATGAGAAGTGAAAGTGAATAAAGGGGAAGTGATGAATTACAATGGGGACAGGAAGGTGAAAATCTAAAGGATGGGAAAAGTGGCGGCAGCTAGGGACGAAACCCAACGCTACTAAAGGAAACTACATCTAAAGAACTTAGAACAAGATACCGCTACGAGTGCGAAGCTGCAGGCAACAATCCAGAATCAGACAGTGCACGCAAATTACGCAGGTCATGCAAATCACGCAGTGCACGCAATCACGCAGTGCACGCAAACCACGCAGTGCACGCTGGTGCTAGGGACGACTATAAGGGCAAGCTAATGAACGAGAAGACGTCTACGAGGACGAGTTAGTGAACGAGAGGATGGCTAGAAGGACGAGCTAGTGTTACGAGTGAGGTGCGCGTCGTACGTTTGAGGGACTACAAAGGAAGTAGTCGATTCGACATTATCAACTGAAAGTATGGCCACAGAAGTTATCCGTCATGAGGTTATTACCTCGTAGACAAATATTCCAAAGTTTTCGGGGAAAGAAAATACAGTAGGGGTTGATAGGTTTCTTAGTTTAATTGATACACTAATAATGACAAAATACATATCAGATGATAAAAAGAAACAGACATTTTAAAAGGAAACGTAGATCCTGAGAAAGGTAGGGTTAAGCTTATAAAAAAAAATTCCAGCAAATGGAATATGTAAACAAATATAAAGATTTCAAAAAAGTTTTTATAAAAAAATTGTGAAGGTATGATTAGGATCCTATGAGGTCTTTCGTTAGGATAATGATAATAATAATAATAATAATAATAATAATAATAATAATAATAATAATAATAATAATAATAATAATAATAATAATAATAATAATAATAATAATAATAATAATAAAATAGAATATCTAGCAAAATCAAACAGATGGTCTAAGGACATGATTTTATGTTGAAAGATTCAGATTGGACAGAAAGATCTAGTGACAAGTTGAATATTTCACGGGTTACCAAGTTAATAGCATTTGCATTATTGGTAAACAACTGTGATGAGATGATTGCAGAAAAACTATACAGGGATCTTAAAGAAACAATGGACTTAGGGGAGATGAATTATCTTGATCAATGTTATGTATAGATTAAAGTAAGTAGTCCATACATTATGACAAAAGAAATGCAATAACAGAAAGAAACTAAGAACTCTAGGAGTGACTCCAGAAACAGAGGATTTGAACATAGATTTAGAAGCAGTTCAAGGAATGCTAGATTTGAATGTTTTAATTGTAATCAATGTTATGAGACTATTTGTAGGAACTGCAAATATGAGGGTCATGATGAGTATCATTGTAGAAATCCACCTCTCTGTTTGTATCACAAAAGAGTAGGACACAGAACACAGGATTGTAGAGCAAAGCCAAATTTTCATATTCACCTAGAAACAAGAGGAAAACATCCAGATATAAAATAAAACAACACTACAGAGCTAACCCTAGAACAACAAATAAACAGTATTGTGTTAGGGACAGTAATGTGAAAGAAAACATCAACACCAAAGGCAATTGTAAATTGAGTATAACAATTGGAAGGACTTCCGTAGTACCCATCATTGTGGGAAGAGTTTTCAATAGACCTATTCAAATATTTATGGTACGGGATTCGTAGTCAATGTTATAACTAGCAAAGGTTTAGACCAATTAAAACTGGGAGTGAAAATCTTGGAGTAACAGGAAGTCAGTTAAAAACATATGATAAGATTAAGTTAGATATTATACTATATACAAATGAGCACTTGCATATTTCAGTAATAGTTATAGAAGAATCTGTTTTCCCAGGAGATTTATCGATAGGATTTGTAACTATGAGAAAAGAGGGCACGATCATATGTGCAGTTGAATTAGAGATCTTAGTGAAATCACAGTTAATCTCATTTTTAATCAACCAGACTTAGAACCAGTAGAATTTTTAGAAGTAGCATATGACCTGGATGCGCTACGTGGACGACATCTTACTTATCACACCCAGGCGATTTAACATTCATCGTTTTCAAACTGCATTAAACAAGGTAGAACCCACCATTCAGTTTTCCC
>NC_134799.1:52301868-52314368 GCF_046742065.1 Oratosquilla oratoria
GGACACAGTACGCATACAATATGGATTCTTCGCGGATCTCGGCGAATGCTCTATCGTAAGCCATCCGTGGCATCCATGCGTAGGTGTGATAAGGGTTTTAGTCTGAAAGTGAAATTTCTATGTCTCACCATATAGATACGATGAAACAACTGAAATATTTATATTAAACCCTTTGCCACAATGATGTACTCTGAACTGTTTTGTTTCTGGTGATAACGTGTGGTCTTCAGCAACCTGATATACACTTAGAAGATCGAGATTCTATCAGGATGTGAGGAAGAAGTCTTTATTGGTACAACTTTTTGCTCGTTAGATCTTGTCGTTATTCTCTCTTTTTCAAAACGAGATCCTTTTTATCTCAAATTCTGGTACTTGGCTGAATGAAATAAAGCCATCAAGTGCATCATTGAGTCAAAAAGGTTAATCGATATTTTTTTAACTACAGCGACAAAACGAGATCTTGATATATATATTCATCTTATTGGTGATAATGAGTTAGATAACTGGCACAAAGGTACTAGAATATTGACAGTGAATACATAACTTATGTTTGTATGTGTGAACTGAAAAAATTACTACCATTATGTAAGTGTAATTGGTACTTTGTAATATTATGTAACCTATATTATATTCTTTCAAATATTTTTCCAGGTAAGTAAACGACAATGCATCTGCTCTGTAGTACGTCACACCGAGGAAGTGAAGGTAAAGTACCAAACGAGTCTTCTGTCGTTCAACTGCATCTTTGAATATTTTTATTTTTTTCCACAGCCCCCAGCCATACGTCTACTCTTATTGTTTATGTTGTCATATAGCCACATTATTGAGAGAAACTCACATAACTGCTATTTATTGACTATAACGATGTTGACAAGACTGTTTTGTTGGCAATAATGAATCCTGTAGGAAAGAGGCCAAACGCAGAGAGCCAGTGTATTTAACGTTTCGCCCATCAGGGCATCTTCAGAAATAACACAGTAGACAAACATCTGACTCCTTATATAGCCAGAGCTTGTGGGAAGAAATGAACATGAAATTGGTTTAAACACAGTTAGTAAATATTGCTTGTTACTTCGTTATCAGAATTGATAGGGGTTTATTTATTGTAAAAAACATTGTTTTGATTGATATTATCAATTATATATATAAAAGCAGATCCAAAACATCTACGTTTCATAGTATGGTTTCCATCTTAGAATTATTCTAGTGAACATAGTGGCCTCTATCTAATTTATGTGTAACAAGGGCATTATTCATATTATAAGTTTTCATATCATATTTATGTTCCAATATTCTTTTGTCGACATCACGGAAACTTTCACCAATGTAGACCTTTTTGCAGTCTGAACATGGCACACAGTAAACACCTACTTGACGAACATTTTCATTACATCTTATTTCTGCTTTTTATAGGATTGCCAACTGTTACTAGGCTGGTTTTTACATTAACACCAGCCTTGTTTAACAGAGGAAATGTTGTCTGCAACTGAGGTATTAGGAAATATGATACTCTTTGCACATTCCTCTTTTATTTTTCTTACTCTTTTATGAATAATTTCAGCTTTCTTCTTGGCTTTCAGGATAAAGAAAGGAGGGTATTTTAGTTCCGTATTTTTCTTTTAATTCTTCATCCAAATACTCCTCTGAACATATCGTCTCGCCTCGAAGGTAAAAATCTATGATAATTCCCATTTTTGTTTTATTATCCGTAGCAGAGTAAAAATGTACATAATCATACACAGAGTTTAGGGGGGGAACCCATCGGCAAGCCTGCTGTCTGTCTGTAATAATTATCATTGAAAGTAAAACAACAGGTTTGCCAATGGGTTCTCCCTAAGCCCAGTGCTAGATAACTTGTCTCTAGAACATGTAGAAAATACTAGATTTAGTAACATTGTCCCTAGAGGTATAGTTTGGCTCAGATACGTCGACGATATACTTGTGATAGCTCCTCGTAGGTTAGATTTGAAAAGGATTCTAAACAAGTTAGATACTGTAGAAGATAGTGTCAAATTTACGGCAGAATATGAAACTAATAATATTCAACCTTATCTTGATACCCTTATAATATGAGACAGAACCAGTATAAAGGTTAAAGTTTAAAAAAAAAAAAGTAATAATGATTATATACATTTTTACTCTACTACGGATAAGAAAAACAAAATGGGAATTATCACAGGTTTTATCTTCGAGGCTTGACGATATGTTCAGAGGAGTATGTAGATGAAGAATTAAAAGAAAAAAGTTTTTAACAGAACTAAAATACCCTCCTTTCTTTATCCTAAAAGCCAAGAAGAAAGCTGAAATTGTTCATAAAAAAGTAAGAAAAATACAAGAGGAATGTGCAAAGAGTATTATACTTCCTAATACCTCAGTTGCAGACAACATTTCTTCTTCGTTAATTAAACAAGGCTGGTACTAATGTAAAAACCAGCTTAGTAACAGTAGGTAATCTTACAAAAAAACAGAAATAAAAGTAATGAAAATGTTCGTCAAGCAGGTGTTTACTGTGTGCCATGTTCAGGCTCCAAAAAAGTCTACATTAGTGAAACTTTCCGTGATATCGACATAAGAATATTGGAATATAAATATGATGTGAATATTTATAATATGAGTAATGCTATTGTTAGACATAAATTAGATATAGGCCACAATGCTAACTAGAATAATTCTAAGATATTAAAATATGAAAAACACACTATGAAACATGGATATTTTGAATCTGCTTTTATATCTATCATTGATAATATCAATCAAAACAATGTTCTTTTTACATTAAATAAACCTCTATCAATTCTGATAACGAAGTAACAAGCAATTTTTGCAAACTGTGCTTACACCAAATTCATGTTTGTTTCTCCCTACAAGCTCGAGCTATATAAGGAGTCAGATGTTTGTCTACTGTGTTATTTCTGAAGATGCCCTGATGGTTGAAACGTTAAATTCACTGGATCCCATATTCTGCGTTTGGCCTCTTTCCTACAGTGCTGTTGCAGTCATTGCTGCTTTTTACTGAATAATGAACCCTTCTACGCTTTCGCTATAAAAAACTGGATTTTTTCTATAAAATTTGACAGCAGCCTACTACTGTCAAATCATATTAGAAGGAATTAGTAGTGTCAGTATATATCGATTATACATGCTACCTTTAAACTGATTTGCAGGAAACCCACACTTACGGATCAACTACTATGTGTTTTGATAAAACATGCTCTATATTTTTTCTTTATTTATTCATGAGTCATGAGAGTTTGTTCATGAATATGCCTTTGAGTATTCCCCCAAAATATCCTTAGAATAACATAGGAGAACGTCTTCCTCTAATATCACCTGATCTTTAGCTCGTAATTTTCACTTTTTTTTTTTTTTTTATAGAATATCTAGACTTTCATCTTCCGTCATTAATGATTTGAGCTGAATTTAATGTGACCACTTCTTCGGCAAGTTTGCTTCAGTTGCTGGTTGAATGAATGGAGTAAACTTCTAAACAAGTTTATTACTGCACATGCAATACAGTCAATAGGATGAATATAAACTGATGTTGCAATGCACATTTGCTAAAAGACTACTTTATTAAAAACTAGTACGTCTCCTTGTCATTTAGTTTTTTATCTAGATCCATTTACTAGAAGCCTAGTCTAAATGCAGGTAACTTTAATAGTTCTTAAGATTCCACCAAATTTATTATCTTAACCAGTGCCTCTTTACTCGTGTGTGATGGCATAAAGAGTATGTAGAATGTATATGATGGCAGTTTGTAGAAACTCTAATATTAAGATAGGGTCAGTCTGAAAATCTAGGACCCTATTCCCATCCATGAACTTGAGCTGAAATCATGAAATCTCCATCTACGGAGAGGGGATGAGAGACGACTGAGTCCATTTTCGTAGAGAACCTTTGTGTTAGCATATTCCTCAACCCTTGTCATCCACGACTACTCTTCCCACTTATCCTCCATTCATTCATGATTAATTTATTCTTTTTACATGTAGAACTCCAAATTAAATAATCATACCCAAGTGATAAAAAAAAATGAGAGGTGTAGCCGAATAAACATAGATTAGACATTTCCGTATGCACTATCATCAGTACTTTGGCCGTTAAGACTCAAGTTTTATTGAATTAGATACGAATGGCTACGTTCATATAAGTTTTTCAAAATATGATTTTTTTAAGTAAGATCGATGCTTTTTAAAATGTAACGTACAATAGCCCGTTATGAAATATGCCTTGGTTATTTAAACGCCCACGACAGACCGAAAATAGAGTTTGGGGCACGATGCATTCAGAACCAGAGCAATGGTTGTTTTGTTTAAACACAATTGCGGAGCTTTCAGGAATTAAAAAGGGTTATTAAAGGGGATAAAGATTCTTATTGTGGAAGAAGGAGTGAACTTAATACCATGGATTTTTTTTTTTAAATATAACTATGGTAATTGATGAAATGGTTAGTTAATAAACAAGATATCACTACTTTACAAGACAAAGAGGGTAATAGAGGGAGAATGAAAGTAAAGTGTGAGATAAACAGATAAGAAAAAGGACAAGCGAGGAAAGAAAATAAGAACCCCTCCCCCTTTAGAAAAAAAAGGGAAGAAGAGAAAGAGGGCGAAAAAGAGAAAGAAGAAGAGGAGGAGGAGCTTGAGTCCTCCAGAGCTTCGCTTGGACCGCGTCCAAGAAAAACCTCAGGACGAGAGGAATGAAGTACAAAAACAGATGACATAAAGGAAGGTCCAGGCAGTGATACCCCAGATTTAGTAAACACAGGCAGAGTGAGCCCATTTTCTGCTCAGTAAGACGACGAACTAACGTTCGGATGTACAGAGCTACTACGAAAAGCGTCGTCTTTACCCCTGTGTGTTCGGGTAAAGTGATACTTACCTATGGATATTGGGGGGAGAGGAACCAGGCATAGAACTCGAGCCGAGATCGATAGCTTATGTGTGACAATCAATAAAAAGACGAAAGCAGACACATTATTATAAGAAAGGACTTAGCAGAATAAAATTACATGTTAGTAGCCAGAATAGATATATTACAAATATTACCAAAATTTTTGTGATATGGTTGAATCTTTTAACCTAAGAGCATGTTTTGCAAATATGTTTTGATCCAAAATCTAAAGATTTTATCCAGAAAAGGATTAAAAGTCATAAATCAAGAACTCAATAAGACCAATATCCACCCTCCCACTTATCTGAATACTACCATTTAACGTCTGGGAGAACAAAATACAATAAAGTAGTCCCCCATGTTGAAGGACTTAATAAACACTCAAGTTGATTATGGGAAGAAGGAGAGTGAAGTGGAGGACACGAACACCACCTTTGGGATGTTGCCGATTGTCCCACAGATTGGATGGTAATTGTATGCTGAGAGGGTTCCTGAGGCAAGATTGAAGGAAGGCGAGCCAGGGAGAGGGGACGGAGATGTATAAGGGAAGAGGGAATGAGGGAGAATAAAGGGGTGGGAAGATCACCTCGCGGGCATTTTCGGAACTGTTGGTGCCCCCTACCTAGTATCTTTATTTATTTATTTATTTATTTTAACTTGAGGTCATTTCAGTCAGGAGAGTTGACATACCCGATCTGGAAGGGGTGTTTACTCATTTGAATAACCTATCAGACTCTAGTTAGAAGTTTACTTACTATAAATTAGTACACTGTGTAGGAAATGAATGTTTAGAAGGTGGAGTGTTTCCCCTCAACTAAACAAAACAGACTGATAGAAGGCAATGGAAGTATACAAAAATACCAACTGGTCAGAAAGGTTTAAGAAAGAAAATTGAAATCATGACAAGTTATTTTCTTTTCTCTCAATTGAATATAGCCTCTAAAAACAGCAAGAAAATATGTATAATGATGAATACCTAAAGAAAAACCCATAGCACAAGTATTCATCGTAATAAAGACGATACTATATAACACATTTGTGTGTGAGAGTGTGTTTGGTGTGTGTGTGTGTGTGATTCATCATAGTACTGGATCACGTGTTGGACTCGTAATCGACATCTATTTCCCTCCCGGATGAGAGCTCAGAGCTCATATATGACCGATCTATGGGTAATGCTGTGGTGTGTGTGTGTGTGTGTGTGTGTGTGTGTGTGTGTGTGTGTGTGTGTGTGTGTGTGTGTGTGTGTGTGTGTGTGTGTGTGTATGTGTGTGTGTGTGTGTGTGTATGTGTGTGTGTGTGTGTGTGTGTGTGTGTGTGTGTGTGTGTGTGTGTGTGTGAGAGAGAGAGAGAGAGAGAGAAAGAGAGAGAGAGAGAGAGAGAGAGAGAGAGAGAGAGAGAGAGAGAGAGAGAGAGAGAGAGAGAGAAGGATTCACTATGGTCTCAGATCAGATCCTGGATTCATATTTGACAGCTTTTACCCTCCTGGATGAAAGTTTGAGACCTCATATAACCAGATCAGTGGAAAATACTTTGAACTTGCGTACACAAAACCCACCCTCTTGCCTCTTGCGAGGGGAGAGTAACGGGTTGTAGTTGTGTAGTAAAATCAGTAATGTCCTGAGAAAAACGCGAACTGGGTCAGTAGTTTTTATATTCCTTTTTGAATCTGTAATAAATTCCCAATCGCAATACCCCAACTTTGTTGGCTCGTGATACTCTTGAGAAGACTAATAAGTTGTGTATTCCTGTGCTTGTACTTAATAATATATAATGATAATAATGATAATAATGATAATAATAATAATAATAATAATAATAATAATAATAATAATAATAATAATAATAATAATAATAATAATAATAATAATAATAATAATAATAATAATAATAATAATAATAATAATAATAATGATAATAATGATAATAATAATAATATAATAATAATAATAATAACAATAATAATAATAATAATAATAATAATAATAATAATAATAATAATAATAATAATAATAATAATAATAAAATAATAATAATGATAATGATAATAATAATAATGATAATAATGATAATAATAATAATAATAATAATAATAATAATAATAATAATAATAATAATGATAATAATAATAATAATAATAATAATAATAATAATAATAATAATAATAATAATAATAATGATAATAATAATAATAATATTAACAATAACAATAATAATATTAATAATAGCAATAATAATAATAATAATAATAATAATAATAATGATAATAATAATAAAATGAAACAATAATAATAATAATAATGATAATAATGATAATAATAATAATAATAATAATAATAATAATAATGATAATAATAATAATGATAATAATAATAATGATAATAATAATGATAATGATAACAATAACAATAATAACAATAATAACAATAGTAATAATAATATAAATAATAATAATAATAATAATAATAACAATAACAATAACAATAACAATAATAATAATAATAATAATAATAATAATAATAATAATAATAATAATAATAATAATAATAATAATAATAATAATAATAATAATAATAATAATAATAATGATAATAATAATAATAATAATAATAATGATAATAATAATAATAATAATAACAGTGATAATAATAACGCTTTCTTCTTTCTCTGGACAACTTTGTAGGGACCGGAGTAGGGAGGGGGTGAGGGGTGGCGTGTGACCGTCAGTGTGGAGAAAGACATGTTTTGATGTGTGTAGATCTCGGGGACGTATCAGTGATCTAGCGATGTGTAAGTTTGTTTGTACAGGGCGAATTCTTTGACGATATTTCGTAATCGGCTGATATCGTTATTCGTAGGGGCATCGAGGAAGAATTCGCCAGGTACCACGAGGGGATCACCGAAAACCATCTCGGCCGGGGAAATGCTGAGGGCCTCTTTCGTCATAGTACGAAGGGCGAGGAGGACCCAAGGTAGCTGAGTGCCCCAGGTCGAGATGCTGCAGCGTGGTATCAGGGCCACCTTGAAGGTTCTGTGGAAACGCTCCATCATGCCGTTAACCTTCGGGTTGTAGGCTGTGGTGTGGTGGACTGAGGTGCCCAATAGCTGTCCCAGGGATCTCCATAACTGCGACATGAAGGTGGTGTCGCGGTCGGACGTGATATGTTCTGGAATGTCGAATCTGGAAATCCGTCCGGAGAGCAGGGCTGCTGTGCAGGAGGTGGAAGTGGCGTCGGGCATTAGAATGGCTTCAGGCTATTTTGTAGAGCAATCTATGATGGTGAAGAGGTAACGGTGTCTAGCTGGGGCCCACTACATCCACTTGGATGTGAGCGAAACGTCTCTATGGTTGGTGAAAGGGCCCGGGAACGTCTCCATGTGTCGGTGGACTTTAGATTTCTAGCAGGATGTGCAGGATTGGACCCAGTTCCCCTTGTCGCGGGATATTCCGTACCACACGAACTTTTGTGAAACCAGCCGTGCTGTTGCTAGTCGTGAAGGATGTGACAGGCCGTGGGAGAGGTCGAACAAATGACGGCAAAGGTATGCTGTTATCAATGGGCGTAGACGCCCGATGCTGAAGTCGAAGAGGATGGTGGTGCTGGAATTGCCCAGGGGTATGACCTTCCACTGTAGGGCCGTGAGCGATGTTCTCACTGCTGGTACCTCGGGGTCCCGTTGTTGCTCCATGGCGAGGTAGTGGTAGTCGAGTCCCAGCTATATTGCGTCTACCTCGACTCTAGAGAGAGCCTCGGCTACGGGGTTTTTCTTGCCTGTCAGGTATTGGAAGGTGCAGTTAAACTCAGTGATAGCTGAGAGGTGTCGGCGTTGTCGATCGGTCCATGCGTCCTCCTGTCTGGCAAGGGCATAAACTAATGGCATGTGGTCGGTCTGGATGGAGAATTTTGCCCCCTCAAGGAAATGGAGGAAATGGCGGACGACTTGGTGGACGGCGAGAAGTTCTCTGTCGAAAGTAAAGTAGTTTCTTTCGGCCTTGAGGAGTTTGCGGCTCAAAGGGCGTGGTTGTCCGTGAATGACCTGTTCAGGAACGGCTCCAATGGCGATGTTGCTGGCATCCGTGGTGACGATGAAAGGTTTCCTGGTGATTGGAAAAGCGAGAAGGGTTCCTACGGCGAGGGCGTTTTTTGCTTTCTGGAAGGTCTCTGCTTGAGAGTGGCTCCACATAAGGTTCTTGGGTTTTCCTGCTAGGACTTCATACAGTGGTGTCATGGTTGCCGCAATCCCAGGCAGGAACCTTGGATAATAATTAAACATACCCACGAATTCCTGGAAGGCCTTGACTGTGGTGTGCGTGGGGAATTTTTATATAGTGGTCAGCTTGTGTGGTAGAAGTGAAACGCCTACAGGAATGAGGTGGTGTCCTAGGAAGACCACCTCTCTGGCGCCGAACACGCACTTTTCGTAGTGTACTACTAGGCCGTTCTGCCAAAGGCGGCCCAGGACCTCGGAGAGATGATGGTGTTCCTCTTTAGATGAGAAAATGAGGATGTCATCAATGTAACAGGCACAGAGAGGTAAATCGCCTAGGATGCCGTCCATCATTCGTTGAAAGGTAGCGCTAGAGCTTCGCAGGCCAAAACAGCTGTAATTAAATGTGAAGGTACAGAAAGGCTTGGTTACAGCAGGTTTTTGGGATGTCTTCTGGGTGCATGGGGACCTGGTAGTACCCCTTCTGAAGGTTCAGTTTTGAGAGGAATTTTGCGCCGTGGAGGAAAGATGTGATGTCGGCGATGTTGGGCAGTGGGTAGTGTTCTGGGTTTGTTTTATTATTGAGACGCCTATAGTCCCGGTAGGTGTAAAATACAGGGGCTTGGCGCCTTCTGGTAGATAACCAGACGCTCGAGCTCGGCAAAGGTCTGTTTTGCTGCGAGGAGCTTGTCCGGAGCCAGGCGACGAAACTTTGTGAGCACCGGGGGCCCTGATGTCTTTATGCGGTGATAGATTTCGTGTTTCGATGGGGTCTGTGGCTGCTGCAGGAGTTCGGGCTTGAATACATCCGGGTAGGCGTTGCGGAGGTGGGCAAAGTTGTGTCACCTCAACTACCTGAAGGGCGAACTCGGTGGGCGTGGCAGCTGAAGGAGGCTGTGTCTACCAGCTGACATCTGGTGATGTCGACGAGGAGCTAGAGCCTTCATCTCGAGAACGGCGTCATAGGGTTTCTGGTAACCCAGGGGTTGGCGTGCGAGCTGGATGAGTTGCGTCACACGCTGCTGGTGAAGGCGTAAAACATTGAAGTAGATGGATCTTCAGGTCGTCGTATTTCATGGTGGCGTCACCATGGGTTTCCAACCATTCCGAGATGCGAGGGAAAAGTTCACCTGGGAGGGCTGCTAAGACGTGGTCGATCCGTGAGTTTTAGCAGTTTACCCTCTTGAGACGAAATTGAATTTCTGCTCGCCGGAACTAGGTATACGTAGAGAAGGTGGGGAATTTTACTTACGCGACTGCAACTGAGTGGTGTCTGCGGAAGTGGAGGGCGGGGGGTTGTCGGAGGTCTAGTCCATTGTATCAGGGTCGCCAAAGTAGTGAACGCTACTTAGCCAGACTACGTGGTCGAGCGATCGAAGGTGGTAAGGAATGAATGTCTCAATCCGTTCTGTCTTTATTGTGTAAGTGACATCGTTTATATAGTGCTCCGGGATCACGAGGTAGTCCGATCGGCCAATCAGCGACCGCCTCGTGACCTGAAGGGCTGCTGTCCCAGTGCGTTCCTAACAATAGCGACTGTAGAGTAATCGCTGAGATCGGCGATGTGGCTTGTTCCAGTAGCCAATTACCTGTTAGTCTGCTTGGCAAAGCGGTCGTTTGTGGTGTAGACACCACAGAGCTATGGTAATCCGAAGTTGGTTTTTATCTCTCTCCTTCCTTTACTTCTCTCTCTCTTTCTCTCTATCTATCCATCCATCTATCTATCTATCTATCTATCTATCTATCTATCTATCTATCTATCTATCTATCTATATATATATATATATATATATATATATATATATCTGTCTGTCTATCTGTCTATATATCTGTCTATCTATCTATCTATCTATCTATCTATCTATCTATCTATCTATCTATCTATCTATCTATCTATCTATCTGTCTATCTATCTATCTACGTATTTCTCACTTTGATGCAACCTGTTTTTATTCTTGCATATTTTATGAGGTAGGATATTTTGAAGATAGGTCTTTAACTCTCTCCTCATTTACTTCTCTCTCTCTCTCTCTCTCTCTCTCTCTCTCTCTCTCGCTATATATAGATATATATATATATATATGTATATATATATATATATATATATATATATATATGTATATATATATCTATATATATATATATATATCTGGCCCTCTATGGTACCCTTTCACCACTGTGTTGTCGTCTCTATGGGCCGTCTTTCTTTTGTGCTTTTACTTTACACATTCCTTTCACCACCATCTTTGTTAGGTATAATTAATCACTCACTATTTTCTTTTTAGGCCCCATGCCTTAGATCATCCGACTTAGTCAAGTTCCAAATAGTATATTTTTAGGAGATGATATATAAACGGATCGTAATTTTCCTCTCTTTTCTTCAGGAATATTATTACACTTGGCTCTTAAAGTTACATCAAGGGACTCCCCTCTGGAACCCTAAATTTTGGTACTAGGTCAGATCTACAATGACGTCATGATTTATTTATTCCAATGGTCTTTACTTTTATATTTAAGTACCTCCCCTAAGGGCGTGATCTTAAAATCGTGAACCAATTGAATTCTTTCCTCCTCCACCCTTTCTCCAATCAGAATAGCTGTTATAATCTCATATGCAATATTTACTGAAGCATTTTCGAAATCAATGCACATACGGACTTAGTTTACATATTGTCACATCGGCATAAAAGTGAACATTATACAGCAATGAAATCGAATCTCCGGCGACTGTTTGTAAACATTAGATAGAATGCGAACTTATGCAACTCCCTTTACCTTCTCGGCTTCTTGTATTATTTAAATACATAAAATATAAAGATATAACACGCGTCATCTACCTCTCTTTCTACCCACTTGTCTACCAGCCCCCCCCCCTCTCTCTCTCTCTCTCTCTCTCTCTCTCTTTTATTCTGTCCGTCTTTTATTCTCATTTATTTTCAACAAATTACAAATTCTTTACTCGGCGACCCGTCCTGTACTCCTTTAATGCCGTGAGGGTGAGCGGGTAGAGTCACACAACTGAATAAATGAACTTTTTGGCAGCCAAAATAAAGTATCATATATCACAAAATAGAGATGATTTGATGAAATTATTTAAACCTTTTGCACCCAACGTGTGACAGATGTATGGATAAAACCCATGTTGAAAACAAAGTAATGTCTTTTTTTGGTACCTAGGGCTACACTGTTGATATGTGCACAGCGTGTGATGGAGCTACATTACAATCAAATCGTTGGTTTGTCAGACTCCATCCCCAACGAAATGACGAAGAGCCGACATTTACCATAACTTGGTATTGCTATATCTTTAACCAAAAACATATGATACACCTTATCTCCAGGGTGGGGTTCTGACTGACTACGTAATTTAATTTTCATATAAAGTAACTATTACCGTATGG
>NC_134799.1:52319368-52321868 GCF_046742065.1 Oratosquilla oratoria
TGACAGCAGGCTGCAAGTGAGCATAAAGAGTGAAAGACTGGAGGAAGTGGATAGTTTTAGATACTTTGGTGCGAATGTGGCAGGGAAGGGAGGAGTGGGGGTGGAGGTAGAATGTAGATTGAGAGAAGCGAGTAAAGGCCTTGGTGGATTAAAATGTGTAATGAGAAATCGATATCTGGGAATGGATGCTAAGATGAGGTTATATGAAGGAGTGATTGTGCCAACAGCACTACGGGTCAGAAACATGGAACATAAGAGAGGAAGAGAGGAGGAGTTTGAATGTGTTTGAGACGAAATGCCTGAGAAGTATGATAGGGGTTACTAGGCTAAATAGAGTGAGAATTGAGGAGGTGAGGAGGAGAACAGGGGTGGAAAGGGAGTTGGAAGATAGGGTGGATGAAAGAGTATTTGGATGGTTTGGACACATGGAAAGAATGAGTGAAGAAAGATTAGTAAAAGAGGTGTGGAAGGCAGAGGTGGAAAGAGTAAATATGAGGGGGCGTCCTAGGATGAGATGGATGGATGGGGTGAAAGGGGTATTACAAAAGAGAGGAATATGTCTGTGGAGGAAGGATGGGAGAGGACAGAAGATAGGGGTGAATGGAGAAGGGTTGTGTATGGATGATACTGTGATACATGAGGGGGAGTGGGTGGAGGATGAAGGGTGAGGAAGTATGTCTGAGAAACAAAAATTGACGCAGCCCAAAGGGATTTTTCCCCGTCCTCTTTTCTGCATGAGGGGACGGAGAGGGAGGGTCACCGAATTTATAAAGTGGCCTTACTGTGGATGTGCTGTGTCTTACAACACTGCTTCTGACCCAGGGCAGTGGACAGGATGCAGGGATGATCAGCCATCCAGGAGGTGCCAGGTTAAAGGGGAGGGAGGAGGGTAAATGGGAGTGGAATATATAGGAAATGGAATGGATGGGAGTGGTTTCTATGCCTTTTTCTTTTTGGCTACCCCTGTTAGGGGGAAAAAGCCTTTAGTGTATGTATGTATGTATGTATGTATGTATGTATGTATGTATGTATGTATGTATGTATGTATGTAACACACAGGAACCCACAGTCGGAGAAAGAATAAACTTCGAATAGAGAATAATCCTATATTTCGGCTATCAACTGTAGCCCTCTTCAGGAAAGTACATAAGATAGAGAACAGAGGGGACTTATAAACTACAGTAAGAAGAGATGTGGACAGTTGACCTCACTCAGATGCGGGGCTAACTGGGGTGGCGGAGGAGGGAGGGGGTGAGGAGAGGGGAGGATGTAACGTCCGCACGAGCTTATTTATTGCTGCGCGTGAGATAATGTCAGGTGTCCACTGCCCTTTAGAAATATTAATATTAGGGCATTCCTCAATTAATGCTGATTCGACTATTTTCCTCCTGAAACCACAGTGGGACTTGAACACTAATCTGGCCTTACCCCAGTCGAAAGAATGATTCTTATTTTTAACATGAAGAAATACAGCTGAATTTTCCTGCCCATACCTAATTGACCTTTTATGTTCTGCCAATCTAGTGTTCAAGTCTCTCCCGGTTTGACCCAAGTAAACCAAATCACAATCTTTGCAGGGCAAACAATAAACACCAGGTGACTCAACTTCCTTCGGCTTTTGTTGAACGTTCACAATTTGCTTACGTACGGTGTTAGGATAGTTATAAGCAATAGTGAGACGTTCACGAGGAAACAATTTAGTAGAAGAACTGATGGTATTATTGAATGGAATCTTTAAAATGTCCTTAAAGGAGCGGTGAAAATTTGAGGGGACGGAAGTTTTAAAATGGTTGGCCCTAGCCTTACTGAGGGCTTGGTCCAGAAACCAAGGAGGATAAGCCAACTTCTCAAGTTGACATTTGATCACCTCAATCTCGTGGTCCAGAAATTGAGGACTGCAAATCCTGAAAGCCCTCAAAAAAAGGCCAGAGGCAACACTTTTTTTGACATTGTCAGGGTGATTGCTAAAAAAGTGGAGATAACTGCCTGAATGGGTGGGCTTACGGTATACTGTAAAGAATAAATTATCATCAGTTCTTCTTAATAAAATATCCAAGAAAGGGATTTGGTGTCCTTCTTCCCATTCAACTTTAAATTTAAGATTCGGGGTCAATTGGTTCAATTTATCATTGAACACTTCAAATGGGCCCCAACTGTCATCCCATGCCGAAAAGATATCGTCTACGTACCTGAGCCAAATCATTTCGGGCGGTTTGATGCTGGGCAAAAGGGTACACTCAAAATACTCCATGTACAAATTGGCCAAAACAGGAGACAAATTGGAACCCATACTGCAACCGAATTTTTGACGGAAGAATTGGTCTTGAAAGGAGAAAACATTTGAAGAAACACACAGGCGAACTAAAGCAAGAATTTTGTTGACAGGGAGGGGGAAAGAGTCTTGAAACGGTTGCAGTTTGGTTTCCAAAAAAGTAAGTACTTCATCAACATTAATTTTCGTAAATAACGAGGTAACATCAAGGCTGAGGAGCCTTAAACC
>NC_134799.1:52364692-52367192 GCF_046742065.1 Oratosquilla oratoria
TGGAATAAACTTCCTTCAGAGGTATGCTATGTAGTTCAGGTGCTTTAAGAATCATTTAGATAAACACCTAAGCAAGATGCTGTAATGACTATCATCTATTTTATATTATTTGTTTATTTGTTTTGTTATAATATGTCCGTTTATTTATTATTATTTGCTTGATTCTCATTTATTATTAGTTATATGTCAATTTATCATTATTTACTATCTACCTGTTTGTTTATTATTTAACTGTACCTATGCATTTATTTATGCATTTTATTTATAATTTATATTATTATAGTTTTTATTTATTCATTTATTTATTCATCATTATTATCATTTTTTCGCATCAGACCTAGATATGGACCAAAAGGTCTCCTGTCGGTATGCTCCGCCTTTATAATCCTTTGTAATATATATATATATATATATATACATATATATATATATATATATATACATATATATATACATATATATATATACATATATATATATATGTGTGTATATATATATATATATATATATATATATATATATATATATGCATGCGTTGTTGAAGTCAACAGCTACGATAGCATTATTATGCTTGTAGAAATGCTTTTCTAAGTTGCGCACCAACGTGCGGTCGTCTGGAAGCAGGTTCTTAAGCAGATTGCTGAAGTCCATGGTGTATATCTCTCGAGACGTCTTTCGGCCTTAACTGGCCATCTTCAGGAGGTGTGGGCTGGTCAAATTGATGACGGAGAATGAATCGAAGTGGCTGTGGGACGATATATAGCGGTGGGGAGTGGATCACCGGGCAGCGCCCGGGGCGGTGGCGTCAGCCAATCAGCGCACGGGAATCATTCTCTGCCTTCTGGTTGGTAAAGACATTTCGGGCTGTTGCTGGATGTTGATAGCGGGTTTTTGGTTGAAAATGAGCACCGCTTCTGTCATTCTTAGTCGTCTGGTGTCGTTGTTTCTCTCGATGATGGTGGTGTTGTTTTCCATGTGGTGCCTTTTGAGTACTAGCCCATGTTCGTACAGGTAATGCCTCCTTATGGCGCCGTCCTGCAAATGGGCTGAGATCCAGTTAAGGCCGAAAGACGTCTCGAGAGATATACACCATGGACTTCAGCAATCTGCTTAAGAACCTGCTTCCAGACGACCGCACGTTGGTGCGCAACTTAGAAAAGCATTTCTACAAGCATAATAATGCTATCGTAGCTGTTGACTTCAACAACGCATGCATCATAAATGGCCTCCTTCCAAAATATATATATATATATATATATATATATATATATATATACATATATATATATACATATATACTGAATGGTCCCCAGTACACAGATATTAATCTTTTTCAACCACATTAATTTTTCACTTTAATTCCATGTCATCACGATCGAGACTGACAAGGAGCTCGACGGAAACTGATACGTAGTGAAGCCAAGGACTCGAACCCAGCTCAGATGTAACAAGTGAACAGTGACTAAACTTATCTCTCTCTCCCTTTCCTCTTTACCTTCTATTTCTTTCACTCTTTCTCTCTTCACATGCAATATGTACCTGTTCGCCTCAGCTTTGTTTGCAGTGATTACACGCGGGAGGAAGAGAGACTTAGTCTCACGGTGCTGGAGTTGTAACAAGTTTTTAGAGTTGAGACCCACTTTCTTTCACGCACTTTTTTATTGAAAGTTGAAATGAAATTAGCCTTTTATCTGACTACGGAATGAGATGGGGAACAGTAGAAACGGGAAAGTGAAACAAGAAAAAGTGAATAGGAATTACAACCTTACACACGTCACCAGAAGGTCGTAATTTGCGGCCAATGTCATGCCCTATGACACGCCATGTAAAGTGTAGCACTTACGAATTCGTAAATAAATCCTCTTTACAATGCGCTCGTAAATAATTCCTCTTCACTATGAGGTCCTCTCGCTTCTACAAACCGGTTCTAAAAGCCAACGAACTTTTAAGTTGGAAGTTGTATCTTACGACGTCGGAAGTTACAACATGTTTCCTGGATCCAACCTCCGGAAAATTATCGAACGAAAAAGTGGAAATAAAGTATGGCCAAGGCAGCACGTACCCCTTCAGGCTCCTAACTCTTGCACTAGACTCGTTCCCCACTTATTTAGAATTCGTTTGACTTAAAGCGACTTTGTTTACAAAATATATACATAAGTATATGTATACATACATACATACAAGCATACATACATACATACATACATACATGCATACATACATACACACATACATACATACATACGTACGTACGTACATGCACATATACTTACATCCATACATTCATGGAAATAAGTGCATAAATAGATAAGTAGTTAAACGGATAAAGAGATAGATAGTCAAACATAAAAACAGATATATAGACAGATTGAAAATTAGATAAAAACAGGATAGTCAAACAGATAAATAGACAGGTAATCAAATAGATAAATAGATAATTAATGTGTTTATACGCCGTCGAGCAGCGTGTCTGGCATTGATGAAGAAGATCACATTGATG
>NC_134799.1:52377192-52384692 GCF_046742065.1 Oratosquilla oratoria
TGTGTGTGTGTGTGTGTGTGTGTGTGTGTGTGTGTGTGTGTGTGTGTGTGTGTGCGCGTGTATGTGTATGTGTGTGTGTGCGTGTGTGTGTGTGCGTGTGTGTGTGTGTGTGTGTGTGTGTGTGTGTGTGTGTGTGTGTGTGTGTGTGTGTGTGTGTGTGTGTGTGTGTGTGTGTGTGTGTGTGTGTGTGTGTGTGTGTGTGTGTGTGTGTGTGTGTGTGTGTGTGTGTGTGTGTGTGTGTGTGTGTGTGTGTGTGTGTGTGTGTGTGTGTGTGTGTGTGTGTGTGTGTGTGTGTGTGTGTGTGTGAGGGGAGGAAGGGTAGGGTAGAAAGAGGGGTTGGTAAGTGTGTGTGTGTGCGTTGGGGGGCTTTTGGTCCTCCTCAGCTTCTGCCGAAAAATTTGTTACTCTGTTTCCCAACATTTATCACCACCGAAGGATATTAGTCACTTCGTGTTTACATCAGCTCCTTTGTTGTTCCACGTCTGTGCCAAAGGAATCAAACTTAACTCAAGAAAATCATGCTGCAGGTAGAGGTGGTTGTTCTTTTGTTCGGTTTGGCGTCAGACGATTCTAGTCAGGCCACCATAGTACAGGTACCTTATGATCAAATTTCACAAGTGAAATGAAATCGTGTGGTGTTAAAATATATCATCATAACGAAAAGCTTACATCGATACAAGAGAAATGGTTAGACCCAGATTTAGCACTGTATATTCGCTGGCCTACTGATACCTTGAGCTTTTGCCCTCCATCATTGAGCACCGTCAAGACTCCAAGCTTGCTCGAGGTGATAGTATTTATCTTAAGTAATATAGCATCATTCAAGCCCTTATTACGACTGTACTTAGGGCCCCAAAAATTAAATAAACTAGACTCATTAGTCGGTAGGTCCCAGACTTTATAAACAAGCCCTAAGTAGTCCATCATTTGGCCCAAGTAACTAAAGAAGCGTTATCAAGGCTCCTCAAGTAGAAGCCCATCACCTAATTAGTTTCCAATCACTCCAAGAAGAAGCGGCACCCAAGTTTAATTAGTACCAGACAAGAGAGAGACAAGGCAATAATATTGCTTCATTTACTATACATGATATGTACTTGGGAGATAGAAAAAAACTTCACCAGGTCAAACGAGGAGACTAATTGATAATGGAAGATAACTTAAATGACCTCATTAATTGCAGCACTTGATAGTAGTGAAGACTGACAGAGCCTAAGTTAATACAAAAGAAATGTTGATGGAGTATCTTAGAATCAACTGGCTTTATGGAGAAGTCACCATTTGAAGTGTCTTGAGGATAAAGTTGTCTCCCAACCTAAGTCTTAATTCTATCATGTTACTCTTGCAAACTTCTCTTTCTCATCATTCATGCATGCACATACACACACACACACACACACACACACACACACACACACACACACACACACACACACACACACACACACACACTCAATTCCTCTCAATATTTTGTCATTGAAACCTGTCCAGTAGCTTCCTGACTTTCCCCAGGTCAAACAAGGTTACCCTGGGTTACAATGAGGAGACTAATTAATAGTGAAGGAGCCAGACCTCCATTCCCTCTCGTTGAAACAGACTGATATTATCAACGCTCCGAGCGGTTTCTTTTGTACACCCACCGTGGCGAAGTTGATCAGCTTCCTCGTCTCATAGACAGATTCGTTTAATCACACTCAAAATAGTTTCTCTAACACTGGCGAAATTGCCTCTTTTGATTCGACAATAAAAATTTATGCTTCGTCTGTACGTTCCCACAAGGAAAATATTGTGACCAAAATCTAATTTATTCAAATGAACCCGTAATAGCTTTAAATATATATATATATATATATATATAATATATATATATATATATATATATATATATATAATATTATATATATATATATAGTATATATATATATACATATAGGACGGTAAAACGGGCTTTTGATCGATCAAGTCTCTCATTTGAAATGAATCGTCTAGAATTACCAAGCCCAAAGATAGAAATATACCCTATATGCATTTACAACAATTGTTTTACCACTTTATGAATACTGACAATATACAGTATATATTGTTAATACTACAAAGGATTACAAAGGATTACAAAGGCGGAGCATGCCGACAGGAGATCTTTTGATCCATATCTAGGTCGGATGCAAAAAAAAAAAAATCATATTGATAATAAATTAAAACTATAATAATGTAAATAACAAATAAAATACATAAATAAATGCATAGGTATAGTTGAATAACAAACAAACAGGTAAATAGTAAATGATAATTGACATATAAATGAAAACCAGACAGACAAATTATAACAAAACAAAAACAAATAATATAACATAAATTATAATCATTACAGCATCTTACTTAGGTATTTATCTAAATGATTCTTAAAGCTTCGAACTGAACTACATTGCACTACCTGTGCAGGAAGCTTATTCCATTCATTAACTACACGGTTGGCAAAGTTGTTTCTACCTACTTCCAAATTGAATCTATTTCCGGACTTTTGTCGTTCGTTTTATATTATTCATATCATCTATATTATCTCATTACTTATTATTATTTATTATTACCATGTGTATTGCTTTTGTCACACTATGACTGACACTAATATTGCCAATAAATATGGATTTATGAGAAGAGAAGAGGAGATGGCTTATTTCACCAGTGTTATCCAATGTACACCCGAAGGAATTGTCTGCTTGTTACTAAAAGTCTCGCAGAACCCACAATTAAAGTATTAAGTCGTTTGAGCACCCTCAAAGACAAAACTAAGAGTCAATTTCAGTACAGAAGTCAATCGAAAGTGTTCTCTGGTCTAGCTCGTCAGCGGGGAGCTCCATTCCCTCCTGTCCATCCCTCCTCACTCAGGGCCATTGTTCATTTTGTTCCCAGAGGAGGAGTCAGAATTTTGACAAGACTCGTTCTTCCTTTCCTCCCCTGCAGCTCTCACTCCCTCCTACTGTTCGTCTCTTCCTATTTCCTTCGTTTCCTTCTTCCTTCTCTCCCACATCCTCTACCTACCTCGTTCCTTCCCTAACTCCCTCTACTTTCCCTCCCTTTCTTCCCCACTCCCTCCCAATTTACCTCCTTTATCTATTTTTTCTATCTATTTATTCATTCATTCAATTAGTTAGTTATTGATTTAAATAATCATTTACCTACTTACTCATTTATCTATTTGTTTACTTGTTCGTTTGTTTCATTAATTGCTTATTCTTTTATTTGTTTATTTGTTTATTTATTATTTATTAATTCATTTATTTATTTAGTTATTAATTTATCAATCTATTAATTTATTCATTCATTTATCTATTCTTTTTTTTTATTCATTCATTTATTCATTCGTTTGCTTATTTATTTTCTATTATTTTCTTTTTTGTTGTTCTTTACGTACACAAATGTCTCTCAGGTGCGTACTGTTCCCTCAGAGGCTGGAAATAAATTGTGACATCTTCTTTTGTATAAAAAAAAACAAGGAACGTCAAGACCTAAGATAAGACATTAATAGAATTACCTGTAAAGGGCCATTTTTACCCTCCATTTCGGAAAAGAAGTAGAGCTCTCACAAAAAAAAAAAAAAAAAAAAAATTGGAAGAATCAATATCGGCGACAGCCAAGAAATGATCATGCACTGCATACTCTTCCGGTTCTTATAAATGTAATTGACTCTAATCTTTTTTTTTTTTCATTTGTTTTGTCCTCTGTCCTTTTCTGTCTTCCTCTCTCTAAAAAAGTGATGGGTTTCCACTATGTCGAAGTAAAAATCAATAAATATAAAAAAGTAAATCGATGGGCGACATCAGTTTATAATGTGCGTCCGTGTGTGTATGTGTGTGTGAGTGCATGTGTATTCACCTCGGATCTGCTGCAGCCTCTGTCGAGACAGCCAGACACCACCCTACGGCAGTGAGCTCAGAGCTCCTTATTAGCCGATCTCTGGGTAGGTCTGAGACCACTCACACACCACACACCGGGACAGCAACGTCACAACTCCTTGACTAACGTCCCGTACCTACTCACTGCTAGGTGAACAGGGGCTACACGTGAAAGGAGACAAACCCAACTTATCTCCGCCCGACCGGGGAATCGAACCCCGGTTCTCTGGCTTGTGAGGCCAGTGATTTACCAATCCGCCACCGAGCCGTGTGTGTGTGTGTGTGTGTGTGTGTGTGTGTGTGTGTGTGTGTGTGTGTGTGTGTGTGTGTGTGTGTGTGTGTGTGTGTGAGAGAGAGAGAGAGAGAGAGAGAGAGAGAGAGAGAGAGAGAGAGAGAGAGAGAGAGAGAGAGAGAGAGAGAGAGAGAGGGAGAGAGAGAAGGAGAGAGAGAGAAAGAGAGAGAGAGAAAGAGAGAGATAGAGAGAGAGAGAAAGAGATAGAGAGAGAGAAAGAGAGAGAGAGAGAGAGGTCTCAAACTGTCCGGAAATAGATTCAATTTGGAAGTAGGTAGAAACAACTTTGCCAACCGTGTAGTAAATGAATGGAATAAACTTCCTGCACAGGTAGTGCAATGTAGTTCAGTTCGAAGCTTTAAGAATCATTTAGATAAATACCTAAGTAAGATGCTGTAATGATTATAATTTGTCTTATATTATTTGTTTTTGTTTTGTTATCATTTGTCTGTCTGATTTTCATTTATTATTAGTTATATGTCACTTTATTATTATTTACTATCTACCTGTTTGTTTATTATTTAACTATACCTATGCATTTATTTATGTATTTTATCTATTTACATTATTATAGATTTTATTTATTGTTTTATTATTAATATGATTTTTTTTTCGCATCCGACCTAGATATGGATCAAAAGGTCTCCTGTCGGCATGCTCCGCCTTTGTAATCCTTTGAGAGAGAGAGAGAGAGAGATGAGGATGATATTGTAGAACGAAATCAAAATAAAACGTAATATATGCTATTTAAATGCACTTCACTGTGCTAATGTATTTCTGTTTAATTTTTCATAGATTATTATAAGACACAAGGGATTGCTAGATGAAAGAGAATCTTAAAGCTATCTAGTTAGCAGAGCGGCAATATACTAGACATGGAATGGTTGTGAAATGAACGTTGCACGAAATTGGAAAAAATGAAGCATTTCGAAAATATGGCCTCAATCTCTTCTTTGATTGGATTTTTCAAGCATCGACAATCACCCGCCATTCTTCGAGCCTTCAGCCTCAAAATGAGGAATAGGAAGTTATAAGTAATAAAAGAAGAATAACGAAAGAGTGGATATATAGGTCTCGGATACAAGTAGACTGATGATTTTATGCATTCATGTCAGAGGAAAATGGAAAAGAGTTATTACATTTGTAATTGTTATTAAGAGCAACACCTTCCTTCAAAACATATTTTTAAAAAAATCACTGCAGCACAAAATTGGTATCCAGCCGAGTAAACATCGAAATGACCTCAAGGTTAGGTGGAGTATCGTGGTGTGTTCAGTAGCATTTCCTGGTGAGTTTGTCGTCTGTCATGGCGTTCCTTGGCGTCGTTGTGCTTGAACTCGTTCTGCAGTGTCAATCCTCTTTCATGATGTTAAGGAAAAATAATGTACCGTATCGAAATTATTTGAGATAAAATGCGACAATTTTCCTTGTGCGTGTTTATAAGTGCGTGTGTGATTCACCATGGTCTTGGATCACGTGTTGGACTCGTGATCGACTGCTATTTCCCCTCCCGAAAGAGAGCTCAGAGTTTATATATGACAGATCTATGGGTAATGCTGTGACCTTACACGCACACACACACCCAATTCCCCACCCACGAGAGTTGGAGTAACGATTCGCAGCGCAGCGATGCTGAAATAATTTCAGCCCTGGACGGGATTCAAACCCGGACCGCTGTGACAGCAGTTGCGATCGCTACCACTGCGCCACCAAGCAGTGTATGTGTGTCTGCGCGTACTGTTAATCATGACCACATCGGTGTACGTCATCATTTTTGTAAGTGTTCATGTGTCCTAGTATTTTGAATTTTAAGAGTTGTTGCTAAATTTTTGGGCAAGCAGGAGGAGGTCTAATTCACTACTCCGTCTTCAGTGGACAAAGGTAAGTATGCATAAGATCTCATTGTATCATAACTTAATCAGTTCTTTCAGTATTCTATGTTACTACATAGATTCAGTCATTTCCAGTTGATAGGGCCTGGATTCGGTCAAAGACTGAACCCTTCGAGTCTTAATTCAGATAGAATTTTGTTCTTTAATAAATTGCATTCAGTTTGTCCTGTTAACAAAGGGTTTAGCAAACCTTATTTGAAAAAACATCGATAATCCCTTTTGCGGTTTAGGTTTTAGAGCCACACTCTTAAGTAGAATGGAAACTTTATTGAAACAGAGATGTAATTTGTCATAATCGCAAGGACTGAATAAATTAGAAAGGCGAGCAGTGGCAGACTTTTGACTTAGAAGAAATGTGGCGAAAATGTGATTTCAACGATTGGTATGAAATTTTGATGTCTTTCTTCACTAATGCCTGACGATCCAGTTTTCCCATAAGAAGAAATAAAAGAACAAAATAAAATAGAATAAAATAAATAAATAAGTAAATAAAATAAATTGATGAAGATGAAAATAAAAAAGGTCTCTATTGATCTTGATTGAGACTCCATTATGCTCTGTGTTATCTCCTTAGCAGAATGAAATCAGTGGGTAATAAAGTGTCTATTTATCAGGTTACCGTATACTATGGCTTGGAGAGTTGGGACATCAGGGAACATATTCCGAGGATAGTGATAGTAAAGAAACGAGCATAAAGAGTTTAGTGCCGGGGAACTTGATAGGAATAGGTTGTTTATTGTATAATCCTTTTGATGATGATGATGAAGTGTTGTTTTTTATATTTAACTGCCAAAGTAAACGTATAGATGTTTTATACGAAAACTTTGTTTCTTATCATATTATCTCATTTCCATTAAAATTGTTCTTTATCATACTTGTTTATTTTCATTAAACCAAGATGAAAAAAAAAAAGGAATAGAAATTTTGATTCATGGAAAATTATATCCAAAGCAAAATTTAGTATGTCAGAGTTTTATGAGTTCTGATTTACTGAAATAATTGTTTGAAGAACTGATATATGTTGAGTGTTATTAACATCTTGTCTGTGTGCTGCTTCGCAGGTAGTGCAGGAGTACGAACGAGCCGTGATATTCCGGCTCGGTCGTCTTCTAAAAGGCGGCGCCAAAGGACCTGGTATCTTCTTCATCGTTCCCTGCATCGACTCCTACAGAAAGGTTGACCTCCGAACCGTGTCCTTTGACGTTCCTCCACAAGAGGTAAGACCCCACCCAAAATTTGTTTTCGGTGTTCGCAATTTTTTTTTTTTTTATATATATATATATCTTTCCTTGCATCTAAAGCATCCTAACAAAATGCCATCCCAAGATAAATGTTTTTTCACTCTGACCTTTTTTTTTTTTTTTTTTTACATTTAGAAAACAAAACTAGTAACTGCCCATGTGACAAACATCACGTTGGCAAACAT
>NC_134799.1:52412192-52422192 GCF_046742065.1 Oratosquilla oratoria
GCTGTAGCATCAAAGTCACCATCTGAAAATAATGTATCCAAAGCTTTGCTGTTTTTCCTCTTGTGGCAACTTCTTGCACATGCCTGTTAAATTATTTTACAGTGTTACTTATGATAGGTGGTTCCTTTACTGATGTTGCAGTCTTTTTTTTTCCTTTTCTTTTTTTTTTTTTGTACTGAGGCATCATGGTTTGAACCTCAAGGATATCCTCATTGGAGATTGTTACACCATCTAAAAGAAGTTGGCCCAATACAGCATGTGTTAACAGATGTGCTCGAAGAGCTCTAGCAAAGTTGCAAGTTTTTCACTAGGAAATTATGTAAGTTTCCTCAGATCCTCAATTTCAATGCTTTTCAAACCACTTTCACTATGACTCGTGAAGGGTTTCACTGCTATAGACGAACACGAAGAAATTTCTTTAGCAAATGGCATTGTTTTTTTTGTTTTTCATTTACGTCAGGTTTGATCATTAAGCCTGCTAGTGTTATACATTTAATGCCTCCCATGCAGTGAAATGTGTGAAATCCTTCTGTTGTGTGCACATCGAAATCTGCATTATCAAAAACAAACTGCATGAAACTATCAGACAAAATAGTAGGAGCGGTAGATTTCATGCAAGAAGCTTCAAACAGTTGTGCTTCGTTATACCCTGTAGAGAAGCCCAGTTTATGTAGAATATGCACTGGGAGTCTGGATCCAAATTTCCTGTGTATGTAAACAGCTACTCCGAGTAGAATAGGAGAGACAAATGTCCTTAAGCGCACTACTGACTGAATGAGCTATGGCAGTGCATACCCTGTGTTTGTTGTCAATATCTCCCTTTCCTCCTTTTTAAATCAATTCATGTAACAAAACAAGAAGGGAATCAGGTACGTTGTTTTCGGCATCATTAAATAGTCCTTCTGGAGAAGGATAGTTGCAGGAATCGTATACCTTTGACTTGATGTCCTCCTTAGTAACAGCTGCTGCAGTTCTAACAATCCTTAATTGCTCTTCCTCCTCACTATGCAGTCTTTCATTATACCATGAATTATATAGCACTTTATCTCCTGATTTGCAAAAACATATTGTAGGTGTCTTTTTTTTTTTTTTTTTGTAATTTGGCTTTCAGATAGTTTGCACTTATCTTGCAGAATTGGTTCTGATGCATCACATCTAGCAATTCCTGCAAAGTAAATTGACAGTCGTCACTCTATTCCATGTATGAACAAACTTTCTCCAAACCAGTTACAATATCTTCATCTTCAGGTCGTTCACGTTTTACCTGATGGATTTAAGTGCTGCTTTTTCACAGAAAAAAAGGCGCTACATGATCTATGGTATCTAGCTTCTGTAACCAAGCACTGCACACTAACTACAATCGCTTTTACTTTTTTGCCTCAGCCATCATTACGATCGTTAGCTTTATCAAACGCATTTTTTTCCAAAGTCTAATGTCATCACACTACCAGCTACCTGCCGTCTATGGAGAGTTTTATTTTTTCTGATTTTTCACAGCACTCTTCAAAACAAAATATGCACTTTTTCTTGAAATCAAAATAATTTTCTTTAGATCTTAGTTTCTGTTTAATAGTTTAAAAATAATGAATATTTTTAAAATGATAACTCATAACAAAAATATTCATAGATTATGTTTTGCAGAAAATTTAATTTTGAATATTGATTTATAAATCAGTTTTTTCGTCAGATCAACTATTTTCACGGAAATAGCGAAAAACTTAAATTTGGCGGCCATTTTTCAAGATGGCGGACGAAGCTCAGTGTGGACCAATGAGGACTTTTGATATGTTATTTCTAAGTGTCTGAAGAAGTCATGTGCAAATTTTCAGCTTGTTTTAACTTTTTCATTTACTTTTCCTAATTTGACTGGACTACGAGTATATGGACAATCTCGCGCCACTGTCGTCCGTAAGAGAGGCCAGCTGGAAACTTAAATAGTTTTAGAAAATGAAATGTAAGTGGAAAGGCTGGGGAGTAGATCTGATGCTAAACTTGTGAAAAAAAAATGGTAGATAAATTGGAGATTATATTAATCTACAAATGTTTGAAGTACTTTAGTGACTTATATTTCATTTTTATACAACCATAGAAAGTTCTAATTACCTCTTATACATTATAATTAATCAACATAAGGCACACTAGAGCACGATATTAAGAATACTCTAACAAGAACAAGAAACATTCTAGAAAAAATCTCGTCTGGTTAAACAAGTTCGCAGTATTTATTAGATATATCAATACTGTACAGATTCATTATCATCATCGTTCACTTGTTTAGAAAGTAACCAGACACAAAACTGAAAATAAAACTCAGCATTTGTATCGTAAGGTTGATGAAGACAATAGTAGAAATAGAATTTTAAACATTGAGAGGCTCAGAATCGTAACCGATCAGTAGTGATGAAAGAATATTTATTTGATTTTGTTTTTAATTGTTTTACTTTATTTGTTTGTTTATTCTATCTACTAATTTGTCTACATATTAATCAATGTAGTTAAGTATCTATTTCTCATTTACTGATTCATTCAACCTATTTGTTTATTTATTCTATCTATTTATTTATCTATTATTCATTAATTTATTCATTCTATTGAATGATTGATTGATTGATTTTATTTATTAATTTCTGCATTTATATATTCATTTCTTTCTGTCAATCTGAAAAAAGCCGAAGTCTTGATGTAGGTTTCTCTCGCTCTCCTCCATAACAATGTCTGTCTTTTATTTGATCGATTCTTTACTGCAACCCAAGAAGTTTAAATTCTATTCCTTTTCTTTTTATGTCGTACTTATACAAATATGATTTTAACGCTATTCAGGCTTTCTCTATTTCAAGTTTCTATTATTGTTAATGTTAGTACCGTAAACGTTGTATATGGTGTAGTGTGAGTATTTGTGTGTGTGTGGGTGGGTGGGTGCGTTAGGATGTTTGTGGGTGTGGGTGTGTGAGTGTAGTTTTGGGTGGAAACTAGTATAGAGTACATAAAACTTATAAAGCACTATTAGATCTTTATAACCCCTTTCTTCAATCCTACAACTCCACTTTATTTTTCGTTTCCTTTATTTTTATATTTCTTAATTGTCTTCATTCCTCTTTCTGGAAAAGTGGTCTACACGCCTGTTGACGAAACCATTTCCTTCAGCAGCTGTTAGTTTTCAAGCTCTCTGTCCGAAAGGTCATAACTTTTTATGATCTCGCTTCTTCGGGAGCTTTCTTTAATTGGAAGGCCAATTCTCTTCCTCAGCCTCTCACCCAAAACATTTTCCCTTGGTTCCTTTTTATTATCTTCCTCAGGGTTAATATATCCTCTTGATTCTTCGTTCAATTACAAAATGTAGTCTAGAGTTAGACAGGAAATTAGAAACTGGGTGAAAATTTTCTTGAGCTAAAGCTAAGGAAATGAGAATGTAAAAATGACGGATGATATGTAAAATAACTGAGTATAGAAAAGAATGTTCAATTCAGAGGAAGTTAAATGCTCACGTCAGTTTCTGTATCATGTGTAACATTCGATAAATTGTGAAATGAAGAAATATACAACATGACAAAGGACCGTGGGCATCTATAGATTACAAGAAATCTGGCAGAATGTTTAAAGAAAGTATGAAAAAAAAAAGAAACAGAACCTCTTCTGGAATATTCTTATCCTCAAACGGTAAACCAGAACTCTCCATTTTTACTAGTACACCCTCAGACAAGTAAAAGTATTTGACGTTATTCAGCATAAAATCCTTAACCTAGTGGTTTCATAGTGGGGCGGGGGGTCGCTACGTTGAACAAAATGATCTGAAAACATACAAAATGAGCTAGGCTGTAAAAGGGTCGATCAAAATATTTTTAGTTCTTTTGGCTTTTTGAATTCCCCCCTCAGCTGAATAAAATCAGCTACCGCAGAAAGAATAAACAAGTTGAATCAAGTAGCGAGAGGATTAAGGGATGCCACCGGGGAGAGAGGTTAACCTTTTAAATCCCAAGTTCTCCATTAAGCTGAGTAACGTCGTTTTGCGTTAGGACAGTCCACGGAGTGCCAGCTAACTTGGACACAATCACTTAGAACGATTCTTAACCTCACGAGGCCGGGAAGAAGAATATGAATGTAATCTTAATTAAACTATATGTGTGTGTGTGTAGTGTGTGCGTGCGTGTATGTGTGTGTGTGTGTGTGTGTGTGTGTGTGTGTGTGTGTGTGTGTGTGTGTGTGTGTGTGTGTGTGTGTGTGTGTGTGTGTGTGTGTGTGTGTGTGTGTGTGTGTGTGTGTGTGTGTGTGTGTGTGTGTGTGTGTGTGTGTGTGTGTGTGTGTGTGTGCTCTGTAATAACTGTATTTGGCAACGAATAAAAGTAAGACTTTACTTCAATGAAGGAATATTTGTAACCAAAGTTTTCCTACCTTTCTAATGTTCTAGAGTTTGAAACCTATGTAAGCAAAGAGAAGTGCCGAGAATTTCATATGTCTAACTGTACCATATAGAACCACTTCTGAAGAACCTTCCTGCCATGAGCTACTATCGTGATTTAAGTTATAAAAGTAATCATTGGTGGAATATTTATTTAGAAAACGTGATAACTTGGGAGTGAATTTGGAATGAATCAAATTATTCGAACCGACGGTTGCTAAATGTTGCACTAGAGTTAAAATATTTCATCCCTGCCCAACTGCGGAAAAGTTTTCCATCCCAGGAAGGATAGAATCACTGGTGAGCCTTGGTGATACTTTTCCTGAAAATACATTGCGGGGATTTCACGTAATTCTCATTCCCCTCTGACTTCCCCCTTTATTGCCTCTTTACCCCATTTCCCTATCTCTTTCCTTTGGTCGCTGCTCCCATTTCATTTAACTTTTCCTGCATCATCCTCTCTTCTCTCCTTTTTCATTTTCCCCGTGCCTTTATTTACTATTCTGTTTCTTTCATTTTCTTTGCATTATCATTTGTTTTCTATTCACCTCTTCACCAAGTTCTTGGCTCTTTCCACCTTTCCTCTTGTTTTCCAGTCCCCCTCCCTCCAGCCCATCCCCCTCCTCTTCCTCCCTTATTATATCTAAGTTTTATTCACTCCTTCCCCAAATTTCTGTTTCTTTCCACTTCCCCTTCAGCTGTCCACTGACCTTCCTCCAAAACAACTTTCTTATTATCATTTCTTATTCACCCCTTCCCTAGATTCCTAGTTCTTTTCATTTCCCCCTTACATTTTCCCATGCCTTCCCTTCAGAACGCCCCCGTCTCCTTTTCCCTCCGATGAACTCTCGTTGGGAAGTTGAACACCTTTGCATTCACCTCTAGGCTATTTGGGCTGTGGATTCCGAGAGTAAGGTTGTCACCAAGGAATCGCGTAATCACCAACTCGAGAGGAGTACGGTAATGGGAGAAGGTATTAGGGAAGTCTGGACGGAATGGAAATTGAATAATGAAGTGGTGATTGTTGTGCGAGATGGATATTGGAGCTTGGGTTTGCAAGCGAGTGGGTTGAGGGAGTCAGCATAAGGAAAAGGAATCCTCGAAGTCACAGGACCTTCTTCGCCTGAAGTTCTCCGCCTCAGGTCCATACACCAATTGGAAGGGGGTCGCAGAGTAAGGTTACAACCCGAAAATTATTTTTCAAATAATTCCGACAGTCGTCCCCTGATTCGTGATCACACGGCCCAGGTTCGAATCCGGGGACGACTGTCGGAAATATATATATATATATATATATATATATATATATATATATAATATATATATATATATATATATATATATATATATATATATATATATATATGAATGTAGAGTTGTTTACCTCTACATTGCTGAATGAAAGTCTGGAAGTTTACCTTACTTTAATGTTCCAGACTGCTCTCTGGTCTACATATACAATGCAGCCTCCGGAGTAACCTCGGGGTGTTGCCAGATTTTACATATTTACAGTACATAAGTACAAGTAGGCTGTTGCCATATTCACATTTAGGAAAAATATAAGAAAGGTTCTAAATGGTCAAGGTAAACACCCCAGAAACCCTGTTTCTATCGGGTTTCTATCGGTGGCAGACCAGAAACCTCCAAGAAACATCTCAATTCTTATCTATTGGCACAGAAATCCGTAAAATAAACAAATATTATTTCTAATTTACTGTGGTGGATTTTTGTTGAAAATTTTAACCTGAAAATATTTTGGAGAGGTTCAATGTTATGCAAGTGCGTTTTGGGTTTCTATCTTTATCGATTGACATAGAAATCCGTAGACTAAACTAATAATATATCTTATTCACTGTGTGGAATTTTGTTGGCCTTTTTTAGCCAAAAAATATTTTTGAGAGGTTTAAAGTTATACAAGTGCGTTTTGGGTTCCTCGTCTGCTAAAATAAGACTCATGCATTCGATGTAATACATCATACACAATATAGACGGCCCGACTCCATGATATATGAATAGAGACGTTTAATATCTTATTCAACGCTGTATCAGCTTTCGCCACAAACAGTTATTATTAGCTGCCCATCACAAGTTCATATCACTGATTCACGATCCTTAAGTTATACGATTATATTAATCGCATATTAATGAACAATAATCAAGAGTCAAACAGTAATTGGCCCGGTTATCAAGTTGAATAGCTTATCTCTTTCATCTAGTCCTACGTCATCACATTTGATTATCATATCAATAATGGGGTAATACTATGGAAATACGAAAAACGTACATATTGTCGTATATCTATTATGTTTATGTAGCCCAGACCTATAGGTTCTTCACAGGTGCTATTTTTATCTAGCGTTTCAACATGTTTGAAATTATTCAGGTGGCATGACCAGAAGTAGGTCTAAATGTGCCTATAAATGCGTAAAAACGCACTTGCATAAATTTAAACTTCTCAAAAATATTTTCTGGTCAACATATTTCAACAAAATTCCACCACAGTAAATTAGA
The DNA here is from genome assembly GCF_046742065.1 of Oratosquilla oratoria. Lineage (NCBI taxonomy): Eukaryota > Metazoa > Arthropoda > Malacostraca > Stomatopoda > Squillidae > Oratosquilla > Oratosquilla oratoria. The sequence continues at coordinate 52,419,100 of NC_134799.1, forward strand.
TATATTATTTGTTTATTCTACGGGTTTCATTGCCAATCGATAAGGATTAAGAGGTTTCGTTGAGGTTTCTATTTCGTCACCGATAGAAACCCGATAAAAACGGGGTTTCTGGAGTGTTTACCTTGACCCAGTCGCGAAGGACAGGCGTCGGATAGTCATAGCCTTCAATTGTTTTCGGGAAAGCGCGAGACCCGTTCGGCGCAGGTGTTTCCCAAAATACTGGCGGCTTCTTTTGATAAAGAAATGTTTCGAGTATCCGACGCAATATGCGGCGAGGCCTTTCGTTTAGTTCGGGGCGTTGGATGGAGAAGTCGGGTGCTCTGGTCATTTAGGGGCAGTAGACTGTCCCTTGGGAGATCGATCCGTGACAATAGATGGTCTCTGAAGAGTTGGCTAATAGACGTTGGAGAGACATTTGAGAACTTCTGCCTCCATATGCGTGTGTGTGCGCGTGTGCATGCTGGACATCGAAGTGGATTAATAACAGAAGATCGGCCTGCTATCCTCGCTGTCCCCAGTGAGGTTGGTACTCATGAAAGATAAGAAACAAAACAAGATCTTTTGCAGAACCTTGGCATGAAGATGCATACACATATTGTTGGAATTATGGTGGTATCGGGAAGTACTTATGAATATAGGCTTAATTGTATGAGAATGCGGAATTAGATATTATTTCCGTTCACCTAGTCAAAAATATACATTTATTAAGTCGCTCGATTTCAAAGATTATAGCGGGAAAGGGGAACTGAAGGTTTTGGACGAGAGAATTAGTGGTGATCTTCTATTCCAAGGGCCATCGTGTTTGGGTACAACAAATAGAGGGGAGTTCCATTCGCTGATGGATAGTTCAATAATGTCTTGCGCAATCATGTCTTGGATAAGGTTATCTGCAATCATTCATTTGCTATGTGGTAATATATATTTGGGAGTGTAACGTGATTTAGAGTTCTCACGAAGGGCTATATGATGCTGAATAAGATTAGTGACTCCAAGGAGTTCACCTTCAGCGGCAATGGTATGTCTGAACTTGTTGCAAATTGCAAGCAATTCTCCTTGTCTATCAGGGAAGTCTATGGTGTTGAAATGTGATGCTTCAATGGGTTCCTGTGCTGTGGATATATGGGAAATTATAGTACAAACTTGATAAGTGGGGAATTTGTTATCCATGACTATGATGCGTGAAGGATATAATTCGAAATCACGTATGTTTGTACCAACTGTGAGATGGAGGGGTGCGTTAGTGTCATTGGCAATTAAAATGCAAGTTTGACCTTTCTTTGACGTAGAGCTAGTGGATGAAAGGAAGGAGAGGCCATTGACACGGCAAGTTTCTGGCACACAGAGTACATCGGTGTCTTGTGCTTGGAAAACCTCGTATGTGTATCTTTGTATATTCGCGAAGGAACAGCGTCTTTGGGCTCATAAACACTGCGTGAGTGTGTCTAAATGTAGATAATATTTCCGAGACTGGGTGGTGGGCAATGCTGCTAAGAGGGGTTGCCTCGTAATGATGCTTGGCGATGCAGGGGAGAGGGGTCTGTGCCTCGTGGCGATGCTGGATTTTGGCGAAGATTGGTAGCGCTGGGACAGTGTTATGTTCAAATGGAGTCGCTCTTGTAGAGTTGTTGCTAGATAGAGTTGTTTCTTCGTATCCCACGCTGGCCCACCAGAAAGTAGAGTTGTTGTTCACCTTGGTGAACGAAAGTCTGGGAGTTGACCTTACTGTAATATTCCAGATTGCTCCCTGGTCTGCATATACAATGCAGCCTCCGAAGTAACCTTGGGGGATTGCCAGATTTTACATATTTACAGTACACAAGTACAAGTAGGCTGTTGCCATATTCACATTTATTAAAAATATAAGAGAGTTTGGTCGCAGAGGACAGGCGCCGGATAGTCGCACTCTTCTATTGTAGTCGGGACGCGAGATCCTTTAACCCGCACCGTCTTCAATTGTTGTCGAGAAAGCGCAAGGCCAGTTCGGCGCGGGTGTTTTCCCAAATATTGGCAGCTTCTTTTGATCAAGAAATGTTTCGAGTGACGGAGCGATATGCTGCGAGGCCTATCGTTTAGTTCGGGGCGTTGGATGGAGAAGTCGGGTGCTCTGGTTATTTAGGGACAATAGATTGTCCCTTGGGAGGTCCGTGACAATAAATGGTCTCTGAAGAGTTGGTTGGAATACGTTTGAGAGACGTTTGAGAACTTCTGGCTCCATGTGCGTGTGTGCGCGCGTGTGTACGCTGGACATCGAAGTGGGTTGATACACACACACACACACACACACACACACACACACACATATATATATATATATATATATATATATATATATATATATGTATATATATATATGTATATGTATATATATATATATGTGTGTGTGTGTGTGTGTGTGTGTGTGTGTGTGTGTGTGTGTGTGTGTGTGTGTGTGTGTGTGTGTGTGTGTGTGTGTGTGTGTGTGTGTGTGTGTGTGTGTGTGTGTGTGTGTGTGTGTGTGTGTACATACGTACCATATATACGTATATATATATACGTATGTATATATATATATATATATATATATATATATATATATATATATATAATGAAAACCACTGTTAGAGTAAAAAAGACTGGAGACCGGGAATCTATATATTTCGATTGCAAACTGCAATCTACTGAAGAGGATTGCAGTTCGTTTGCAGACATGGAAAGAATGAATGAAGAAAGATTAGTAAAAGAGGTGTGGAAGGCAGAGGTGGAAGGAGTAAACATGAGGGGGTGACCAAGAATGAGGTGGATTGATGGGGTGAAAGGGGCATTACAAAAGAGGGGAATGTCTGTTGTGGAAGGACGGGAGAGGACAGAAGATAGGGATGAATGGAGAATGGTTGTGTATGGATGGTGCTGTGATGCCATGTGGGGGAGTGGATGGGGGATGAGGGGTGAGGGAGTATCTGTGAAAATAATTTGACGCAGCCCAAAAGGATTTCTCTCCGTCTTCTCCATTTCTGCATGAGAGGACGGAGAGAAGGGGGGGGGGGTTCGCCAGGGCAGTAGACGAGATATAGGGATGACCTGTCAACCAGGAGGAGCAAAGATAAGAGGAAGGGA